>NC_057804.1:321399675-321407713 GCF_018294505.1 Triticum aestivum | reverse complement strand
GGGGGGTGGCGGTGGCTTGGGGAGGGGGCAAGGCGGCGGCGGGGCCGGCTAGGACTCGGCGGCGGCGGCGATCGGGACTCCGGTCCCGATCCGGATGCGGGAGGCGGTGGCGGCGCGGGCCGGCCTGGCTCGGCTGGGCTTCGGCCCAGTCGGGCGCGCACGAATTTTTTTAAACAATACCGCCAAACAGAAAATAAATCGTAGAAGAATAAATAAAAAACTAAAAATACCAAAACAAATTTTCACCGTCTAAATAAAATATTTAGAACAAGATGAACATTTTCTTGGCCCTAAAATGCAATTTTGAAAAACGTGCAATTTTCCTAAATTCAAATAAAATAGAGAAAAACTCCAAAATAAATCTTATTTGATTTTTTTATTAAATCTTCAATATTTCTTTATTTTGGGAAAGTCAGTTTATTCCCTCTCTCATATTTTTTAATAGAAATAATTGAAGATAAAATAAAATCAAATCAAATGATCCTATTTTCAAAATTTGAGAAAACTCAAATATGAAAATAACGAAAATCCCAACTCTCTCCGAGGGTCCTTGAGTTGCGTAGAATTTCTGGATCAGGCCAAAAAGCAATAAAATATGATATGCAATGATGATCTATTGTATAACATTCCAAATTGAAAATTTGGGATGTTACAAACCTACCCCCCTTAAGATGAATCTCGCCCTCGAGATTCGGGTTGGCTAGCAAATAGGTGAGGGTGGTCCTTCAGCAGATCTTCCTCTCGCTCCCAGGTGGCTTCATCCTTGGTGTAGTGGCTCCATTGAACCTTGCAAAACTTGATAACCTTGTTGCATGTGACTCGGCTGGCATACTCAAGAATTTGACTGGTTTCTCCTCATAGGTCAAATCACTATCCAACTGAATCGCTTCCAGCGGCACTGTATCTCTCAGCGGTATATCAGCCATCTCTGCGTGGCACTTCTTTAACTGGGAAATGTGGAACACATCGTGAACTCCTGACAATCCTTCGGGCAATTCCAATTTGTAAGCAAATTCTCCCATGCGTTCCAAAACTTTGTATGGTCCCACAAAACATGGCGCTAACTTTCCCTTAACTCCAAAGTGCTTAACTCCTCGAAGTGGAGATACTCGAAGATAAACTCGGTCTCCGACTTTGTAAACTATCTCCTTGCATTTAGAATCTGCATAGATCTTCTTCCTGGACTGGGCTACCTTGAGCCTATCGCGAATCAATTTCACCTTCTGTTCAGACTCCTTAATCAAATCTGGTCCAAACAACTGGCGGTCTCCAACTTCATCCAACAACAATGGGGTCCTGCACCTCCTTCCGTACAAGGCTTCGAAAGGGGCCATCTTCAAACTGGATTGATAACTGTTGTTGTAAGAGAACTCTGCATATGGTAAATTGTCGTCCCAGCTAGATCCATAATCTAGCGCACAAGCTCTCTGCATATCCTCCAAAATCTGATTGACTCTCTCGATCTATCCATCTGTCTACGGATGAAAAGTTGTCCTGAACTCTAACCTGGTACCCAGAGTTTCGTGCAACTGATTCCAGAACTTTGAGGTAAACTGGGTTCCTCTATCTGATACAATGCTCCTCGGAACTCCATGCAGACATACGATCCTGGTCATGTATATCTTAGCCAACTTACCACTGGTGTAAGTGGTCTTCACTGAGATGAAATGAGCTACCTTCGTCAAACGATCGACTACAACCCAAATCGAGTCATAGCCTGAACGAGTCCTAGGCAATCTCATGATAAAATCCATGACTAACTTATCCCACTTCCATTTGGGTATTGGCAATGGCTATAACAATCCTGCTGGCTTATGATGCTCTGCCTTCACTCTCTGACAAACATCACAAACTGCTACATACTCCGCAATATCCTTCTTCATTCCGGTCCACCAGAAAGTGTCCTTCAAATCCAAATACATCTTGGTATTTCCTGGGTGAATCGAATATGGTGAATGATGGGCCTCTTGCAAAATCAACTTCCTGATCTCTGGGTCATTAGGCACATAAACGCGGTCCTCAAACCATAAGGTATCGTGCTCATCCTCACGAAATCCTTTAGCTTTTCCTTTGCTCATTTTCTCCTTTATAGAGGCAATCCCCTTGTCAGTCTTCTAAGCTTCTCTGATCTTATCCATCAAAGTAGACTGAATCTCCAATGCTGCTACATAGCCTCTCGGAACTATCTCCAAACATAGCTCACGAAGATCCTTGGCTAACTCCCTTGGTAACTCTCCGGTCAATAGTGTTGACATGGCTCTTGCGGCTCAACGCGTCAGCTACTACGTTAGCCTTTCCGGGATGATAATGCAATCTCATATCATAATCCTTGATGAGCTCCAACCATCTCCTTTGCCTAAGATTCAGCTCCTTTAGTGTGAAAATGTACTTCAAACTCTTGTGATCCTTGTACACCTCACAATGTTTTCCGATGAGGAAATGTCTCCATGTCTTCAATGCATGCACTACGGCTGCTAACTCCAAATCATGTGTAGCATAATTCAACTCATGGGGTTTAAGCTGTCGTGAGGTATACGAAACAACTCTTCCCTCCTGTATAAGCACTGCTCCAAGTCCTCGACCTGAAGCGTCGCAATACACCTCATAATCCTTGTGCTGATCTGGCAGAATCAACACTGGCGATGTAACCAAATGTTTCTTCAACTCCTGGAAACTAGCCTCACATTCCTCAGTCCATTTGAACTTGGTATCCTTCTTCAACAACTCCGTCATAGGTTTTGCAATCTTTGAGAAATTCTCAATGAATCTCCGGTAGTATCCTGCAAGTCCAAGAAAACTCCGGATCTCTCCAACTGTCGTTGGTGCTACCCAATTTGTCACCGTGACAACCTTGGTGGGATCTATTGCTATTCTTTCTCCGGATATAACATGTCCGAGTAATCCAACTTCTTTCAACCAAAACTCACATTTGCTGAACTTGGCATACAACTGATTTTCTCTAAGCTTCTCAAGTACCAAACGCAAATGCTCCTTATGCTCTTTTTCATTGTTTGAGTAGACCAAAATATCATCAATGAACACCACGATGAACTTATCCAAAAACTCCATAAACACCTTGTTCATCATGTTCATGAAATATGCAGGTGCGTTAGTCAGACCAAATGACATAACAGTATACTCATACAGCCCGTACCTGGTGGTAAAAGCTGTCTTAGGTATATCCTGCTCTCTAATCTTCAACTGATGGTATCCCGATCGCAAATCGATCTTGGAAAATACCTTAGCTCCTTGCAATTGGTCAAACAAATCATTGATCATCGGCAATAGGTACTTGTTCTTGATTGTTACTTCATTCAGTCCTCGATAATCAACAACAATCCTCAACGATCCATCCTTCTTCTCCACTAGAAGCACTGGTGATCCCCAAGGTGAGGAACTTGGGTGAATATAGCCTTTATCTAGTAACTCCTTAATTTGCTCCTTAATTTCCTCCAAATCTTGTGCGGGCATCCTGTATGGTCTCTTAGATATTGGCCCTGTGCCTGGCAAAAGCTCAATCAATAACTCAATGTCTCTATCCGGTGGCATGCCTGGCAACTCTTCTGGAAATACATCAGGGAAATCCTTCAACAGTGGTACTTCCTCCTGCACAACTCCTGATAAGGAATTTACTTGCGTCCTCTTTGGCTCATGCCGTGATACATATTTGATCCTTCTCCCTTCTGGGTGGTAAGCAAAATCGACTTACTGGTGCAATCGATGTTTCCTCCATACATCAATAGCCAATCCATACCTAGAATCACATCCAAACATTGAGATTCCAAAATGATTAAATCCGAGGGGAAAACATGCCTACCTATACTCAATGGCACCTGAAAACATCCTCGACTGGCCATACTCCGCTCCTGGTGAGCTTACTAACATAGGTTTTCTAAGAACCTTGGTGGGCAGTTTATACTTATCCACAAATCCCCTTGATATGTATGAATGTGATGCACCAATATCAAAAAGAACGATTGCAGTAAATGACTTAACCAAAAACTTACCTATTACTGCATCTGGCTGGGCTTCAACCTCCTCCACGTTAACGTGGTTCACCTGTCCCCTGTTGAAAGGGTTCGGCTTCTTCCCAGAGCTTCCATTGCCATTTCCATTCTGGGCTTCAGGACATTCATTTGCATAATGTCCAGTCTTCTGACACTTATAGCAAGTTACTTGGCTCAGGTCCCTCTTGGCTGGGGTTGATGGGTTGGTACGGTTCTGGTCGTTGCTTCCTCCATTCCCATTACTATTCTTGGGGCCATTATGGTTATGCGAGCTACCTCCTCCATGGGTATGCTGAAAATGTCCTCCCAATTTCGGGGTAAAACGTGGCTTCTGCTGAGCTCCTGAATTGTACTTCCCTTGTCCATACTTCCTCTTGTGGTTTTCAATCTGCTGCTGCTTCCCTTCAATCATAAGAGCACGATCTACCAACTCCTGGTAGTTGTTTAAAGTTGCTACCATCAACTGCATGCTCAGCTCATCATTCAGTCCTTCCAGAAACTTCTCCTGCTTAGCTGCATCAGTAGCAACGTCATCTGGGGCATAACATGCTAACTTACTAAAGTCATCCACATACTAGCCAACTGTCCGTCCTCCTTGGCGCAAGTTGCGAAACTCACGCTTCTTCATGGCCATAGCTCTTGCTAAAACATGGGCAGTACAGAAAGCCTGCTGAAATTGATCCCATGTGACAGTGTCGATAGGATAAGTGACTGTGAAATTCTCCTACCATGATGCTGCGGGTCCTTCAAGCTGATGTGCGGCAAAATGCACCCTCTCCGCATCTGTGCATCATGCAGTGGTCAACTACCTTGCTGTCTTGCAGAGCCAATCATCTGCAACTATTGGCTCGGTGCTACTAGAGAACACCGGTGGATTCAGTCTAAGAAAAGGGGTTAGGTGATCAACAGGTGGTGGTGGTGGTGGTGGGTTGTTGTTGTTGTTGTTGTTGTTCCTCTAATTCTGATTCTGGACTAGCAACTTCATCAACGCATCCTGCTGCTGGATCAACTGAGTGAGCTCTGGTGGGAAAGCAAGTCCATTGTCGCATCTCGGAGGCATCTGAGGGTTTAGAAAAGACGAGAAAATAGAATGGAATGAGGTCTAGAGAGAAAACACTACCCATATGCACATGATACAAAAGCAAACAAAAACACTTCATTCAATCAAACAAGGGCATACAACGGTCTAACTATCGTTACAAAAGTGCTCGGACTATACTAGATACATGGGGGAATACTACTACTGTTATGGTGGTCGACTAGAAAAACTGCTCCGATGAAGACTCCATGATATCTTCTCCAGCTTCATCAACATAGTCATCATCGCTATCGTTTGGGTCCGAGTCGGTGTCGTCGATGATGATGTAGTTCTCCGGGCAAGTGCAATCATCATCTCCTCCAGTCGTGGGAAATCCCATGAATACCTTCAGCTTCTTCTTCAGATCATCGTTCTTCTCCACGAGTGTTGCTATTTCCTCCTCATATCCATCGCGTGTAGACTTGAGTTCTTCCTCCAGATCCGTGATCTTGGTCATGTCCTTCTTCAGATCTATCATGCATGCGCACATCTGGTTCTCCTGGCGTCAAATGTGCTGGTTTAACTCCTGGATGAAAGCTGCGATTGATCTATCCTTCCTGGTGCTGATCATCTCCCATTGCTCATCTCGGCGCCCACAAATCTGGTAGATAGTATCCTTGAGATCCTTTTGGTAAACTTCTCCAATGTGTCCCATGGTGATGTGGGATGCCATGCTCTTTCCTAAACTCCAGGTTGGTGCATCGAAGGAAAAACTCTATGGGCTCGGTGACGGGCATGAACGTCCTTCCTAGAACATGAACTTGAATCATCCAACACTCCTCTTCACGTAAAGTGGCGATGTAGGTCCCGGTGAAGCTTGGTACTCCGATGTTCAGGTATCTAGTGACTTCCTTCAAGTGGCGTCCAAAGGGTGTATCTTCATCCAGTTGCGTGCACTTGTTCCTTGCATCCGCCATCCTAAAAGAGTAGAAAAGATGAGGAGTCAGAAATGAGAAGAGTGAGTAGTGGTCTAGGGCTTGTAGCTTAGTGGTCGTGTCCTACAGTCAGCGTGTGCTCTGATACCATGTTGTAGCGACCAGACCTCAAACAGTCTGATCTCTGTGCTTTAGTGTCATCCCTGGATTAGTAATGCTGACACACACAGTACTTGAAGGATTTATAACCGAGTAGCAATCAGGCACTTATTACATTGAATATCTCAAAAGAGAACTTATTAGAATAAATATGGCTTAAGGCCATCTAATAACGATAACAGCGGAAGGCTTGGAAGATAAGTGAGTCCATCAACTCCAACGGCATCACTGAGTATAGAACCACGACCTAAGACACCTTACTCGAAAAGTCTGCAACATGAACGTTGCAGCCTGGAAACGGGTCAGCACATGGAATATGCTGGCAATATAACACATAGAGAGTAATGAACAGAAATATGCTATACTACATGCATATATGGCTGGTGGAAAGCTCTATGGTTACAGTTTTGTATAAAGCCAATTTTTCTCTACTGCAAAGGAATAAATTTTATTTAACTATCATGGTGGTTGTTAAACATTGAGAAGATAGACATCCTCTCAATCCCAATTAAACATCACCATTAAAACCCAACAAAATTAATTAAAATAACATGATGAGATTCACATGATAATAGTACTAGATACTCAAGACGTCCATAACCGGGGACATGGCTAATCATGATTACTTTATACACTCTGCAGAGGTTTGCACACTTTTCCCCACAAGACTCGATCTCCTCCGTTGGGATTCTCACACTACATGGTGTTTGAGAAATAGATGACCAAGACATAGTCTTTCAGAAGCGCTAGCACCTTACGATCGGGTAGACAGTTACACCTACTTTCCCCTACATCTTCTAGTCTACCACTGTAAGAGTTCGCACGACTTAGTCAACTATGCTAGAGCCCATAGTAGCTTGTGGCTGCACACGGAAGTTTCTAGCATGAATAATCTCATGATCCCTTTGAGCCTGGGTGGCGGTCCATAAAGAAAAATAGGCAATCGCTGGAATACCCAGGTGCCTCAATCCACCCAGATGTGTGTTTAAGTTGCCACCTTAAATAAACCATTAAATAACAATCTCACATCTGTCATGGATACACTCACCCAATCCACGTCTACTAGCATAGCATGGCACAAGAAGCAAACGTAGAAGTAACTCCCAAGGGTTTGATAATAAAACAGGTAATAGGTACTACCTCATCTATTTCCCAAAACCCACATATTAAACATATCCTAATCATGCAATTATTTGAGGATTGATCTAATGCAATAAAACTAGGTAGTAAAGAGGTATGATCAAAGTGTTACTTGCCTTGCTGATGATCCGTGAAACCTAGAGATTCGAAGTAGCAAGCGGCGCACTCCAAGTACTCTATCACAAACAAACAAGCATACAATATGTACTCATCTAATGCATGGGTAAAACTCAAATAAAAGAACTAACCAGAAAGTTGAACTTAAGAACTCCGGTTTGCAAAAAGAAACAAATCAAATGAAGCAACGAAAGTCAAACGGCGAAAGAAACAAGATTCGTTTACTAATCTGGATCTAAGTCAAATTTTACAGAAGCAAAAACTTGTTTGAGTTGGTTAAACGGAAAGAGGGTTTCGAGACGAAACTCTAGGCGCTTGAATCGCCTGATTCCGATAAACGAGCGAAAAGTTATACTAGAAAGAAAATCGAATCAGAAATCGCGATCGAAAATAATCATGGAAAATCCGAGAAAAAGAAAACTGACGAACAGATTAACGAACAAATGATCGTTAACTGAAACTAAACGGTGAACTCGTCCGTTAAAACGAATGAACGAGCGAATGCTCGCTCGCTAAATAAATAAACCGAAAAAAAAACCGATCTAAAAAAATAAAACCTAGGGTTTTCTAAAAAAACAGATCGGTTTTCTTTAGAAAACAGGGGCGGCGGGGCGGCTACCTTGGCTCGGGCTCCGGCGAAGTCCGGCGGGGTCCGGCGGGGT
>NC_057804.1:321359166-321399060 GCF_018294505.1 Triticum aestivum | reverse complement strand
CGGTGCAAGGCGGCGGCGGCGGCTCGCGGCGGCGGTGGCTTGCGGCGGCGGCGGCTCCGGCTTGGGGCTCATGGGGGACCCCGGGTTGGTTTATAAAGGGGGGGTGGCGGTGGCTTGGGGAGGGGGCAAGGCGGCGGCGGGGCCGGCTCGGACTCGGCAGTGGCGGCGATCGGGACTCTGTTCCCGATCCGGATGTGGGAGGCGGCAGCGGCGCGGGCCGGCCTGGCTCGGCTGGAAAGGAAAAATGTGCTCAAGTGCTAGAAGAAGAATGCATTAAAATGTTTGGTACTAGATCTTTGTATGATGAGCATGATTGCAATGTTGTTAGTATGAATTCCTTGAATATCCATGATGCTAATGATATGCAAAGCCACAAGCTTGGGGAAGCTATGTTTGATGAAGATGATATTTTTTGTCCCCCAAGTTTTGATGAGAATATTTATTATGATGAAAGCATGCTTCCTATTTATGATGATTATATTGATGAAAGTGGGTTTGGAAGAGTGTCAACTTTATTTAGTGATGAATCCACTATTTCGGAAGAGGTTCCAATTGATTATGAGAACAAAGTTGCTATCTATGATTATTATTGTGATGACTTGTATGCTATTAGGAATAATGATAACCATGAAACTTGTCATCATGATTTTAGTTTTCAATTGGATTATGCCTCACATGATAATTATTTTGTTGAGTTTGCTCCCACTACTATTGATGAGAAGAATTATGCTTATGTGGAGAGTAGTAAATTTCCTATGCTTGTAGATCATGAAAAGAATGCTTTAGGGGCTGGTTATGTTGTTGAATTCATTAATGATGCTATTGAAAATTATTATGAGGGAGGAACATATGCTTGTAGGAATTGCAATCATATCAAGTTTCCTCTCTATGTGCTTAAAATCTTGAATTATGCTTGTTTTGCCTTCCTGTGCTAGTTGATTATTCTTCCCATAAGTTGTTTTCTCACAAAATCCCTATGCATAGGAAGTGGGTTAGACTTAAATGTGCTAGTCATATGCTTAATGATGCTCCCGTTATGTTCCAATTCTTATCTTTTATATGAGCATCATTGTCATCATCATGCCTAGCTAGAAAGGCATTAAAGAAAAGCGCTTGTTGGGAGACAACCCAATATTTATCCTTACTGTTTTTGTGTGTCCACATGATTATGCTACTGTTGTAATCATGTTATATAGCTTTTGTTTCAATAAAGTGCCAAGTAAGACATTTAGGATAGCTTACGGTGATAGTTGTGTTGATCCTGCTGAAAATCAGAAACTTTTGCACCCAGTAAATTAGTTTTCTTAATTCACAGAAACATGCTCGTGATCTAATTGTTTTTGCTCTGGATTGGTACACGAATTGCTTAGGACTTCTTAATTTGGTAGGATTTTTGGAGTTCCGGAAGTATACGTTTGATACATATTACTACATAATGTTCTGTTTTTGACAGATTCTATTTTCTATGTGTTGTTTGCTTATTTTGATGAATCTGTGAGTAGTATCGGAGGGTATGAACCATAGATAAGTTTGAATACATTAGATATTACACCAATATGAATTTAGAATGAGTTCATTACAGTACCTAAGTGGTGGTTTTATTTTCTTATACTAACGGAGCTTACGAGTTTTCTGTTGAGTTTTGTGTTGTGGAGTTTTCAAGTTTTGGGTAAAGATTCGATAGACTATGGAATAAGGAGTGGAAAGAGCCTAATCTTGGGGATGCCCAAGGCACCCCAAGGTAATATTCAAGGACAACCAAGAGCCTAAGCTTGGGGATGCCCCGGATGGCATCCCCTCTTTCGTCTTCGTTCATCGGTAACTTTACTTGGAGCTATATTTTTATTCACCACATGATATGTTTTTTGCTTGGAGCGTCATTTTCTTTTGTTAGTATTTTCTTGCTGTTATTTATAATAATGTTTTGCATCTTTATCTGCAATAGAAATGTCAAGGATAGCCTTTACCATGCTTATTTTAATAGTATACATGTTGCTGTTTGAAAACAGAAAGTTTACCGCTGTTGCAAAAATTACCTAGAAAAGTCAGGGAATGGTATAATGTTGAAACTTTTTGCTTATTGAGATATGATAAATTTACTACAGTGGGAATTTTCTCTCATAATTTTTGGAGTTAGTGAAGTATTGATACTCTTGCATTCTTTACAGACTATACTGTTTTGGCAGATTGCTGTTGTGTTTGCATTGTTTGCATATGTTTGCTTGTTTAATGATTCTATTTGAGGATAGCAGTATTAAATATGCAGAGAAATTTAGTGTGAAATGTTGAATAATAATTTTAGTGATTTGCTACAGTAGAAAATGATAAGGTTTTGCATTGGTTTATACTAACCTATCTCACGAGTTCTTGTTGAGTTTGGTGGAGATGAAGCTTTTGATTTAAAGAGAAACCATGATATGAGAGGAATTAAGGAGACATAAAAGTTCAAGCTTGGGGATACCCAAGGCACACCAAGATAATATTTCAATAAGTCTCAAGCATCTAAGCTTGGGGATGCCCCAGTAGGCATCACACCTTTCTTCTTCAACAATTATCGGTTAGTATCGGTTGAGCCTAAGTTTTTGCTTATTCACATGAGTTGTGCTATCCTTGCAATGTCATTTTATCTTGCTTTGCTTGCTGCTTGAATAAAGTACTTCAGATCTGGAATTATTTAATGAGAGAGAGTCCTCACATAGTTACACAATTATTTAGCTACTCATTGATCTTCACTCATATCTTTTTGGAGTAGTTTGTCATTTACTCGTGTGCTTCACTTATATCCTATGAGTAAATTGTTGAATGAATTGATTGTCATAAATCTGAAATTATATATGTCTCATTTGCTTATCCCATGGGGAGTAATGACTTCACATCTAAAAAGTAGAGGTTGTAAATTTATTGAAGGCTAGCAAGCATTGTATTGGTCATTTGAACAATTCATGAAAGAATATTGAAGGAAGAGAGATTTAATATATAAATATACTATCTTAGACATCTTTTATAATTGTGAGCACTTATTAAGTATGACATGCTAAAGAGTTGATGTTGGACAAGGAAGACAATGTAATGGGTTATGTTTTCTCACATTTCAGTTAAAGTATATTGTCATGGATCATTCAAACATGTTGAGCTTGCCTTTCCCCCTCATGCTAGCCAAATTCCTTGCACCAAGTAGAGATACTACTTGTGCTTCCAAATATCCTTAAACCCAGTTTTGCCATGAGAGTCCACCATACGTACCTATTCATTGAGTAAGATCCTTCAAGTAAGTTGTCATCGGTGCAAGCAATAAAAATTCCTCTCCAAATATGTATGATCTATTAGTGTGAAGAAAATAAGCTTTATACGATCTAGTTATGGAAGCAATAAAAGCGACGGACTGCATAATAAAGGTCCATATACAAGTGGCAATATAAAGTGACGTTCTTTTGCATTAAGATTTTGTGCATCCAACCATAAAAGCGCATGACAACCTCTTCTTCCCTCTGCGAAGGGCCTATCTTTTACTTTATGTCTTTTACTTTATGCAAGAGTCAAGGTGATCTTCACCTTTCCTTTTTTTCATTTTATCCTTTGGCAAGCACCTCGTGTTGGAAAGATCCTGATATATATATATCCAATTGGATGTAAGTTAGCATGAACTATTATTGTTGACATCACCCAAAGGTGAATACGTTGGGAGGCAACACTATAAGCCCCTATGTTTCTCAGTGTCCGATTAAAACTCCATAACCATTAGTAATGCATGAGTGTTAGCAATTGTAGAAGACTATATGATAGTTGAGTATGTGGAGTTTGCTAAATCAAAGCTCTGACATAGACCCTTCCTGAAAATAAGATGAGTTGTAATTGTTTGATGACTAAGAATGAAGTTTGCTAGTTTTCAAGAAAGTTTATGGTCTATGCTTTAACATGTGAATTTCTTGTTACTTGTTCGTGAAAAGTTTAATGAGATGAACTACTGTTATGACATATAATCATGCTAGAAAAGGTGATTGAAATTATCATTGATCAAACTTGTGCACCTGCTAGCATTCACACTTCATAAATTCTTTCTTTTATCATTTACCTACTCGAGGACGAGCAAGAATTAAGCTTGGGGATGCCGATACGTCTCCAACGTATCTATAATTTATGAAGCATTCATGCTATTTTATTATCTGTTTTGAATGATTACGGGCTTTATTATACACTTTTATATTACTTTTAGGACTAACCGATTAACCGGAGGCCCAACCCATATTGCTGTTTTATTGCCTGTTTCAGTATTTCGAAGAAAAGGAATATCAAACGGAGTCCAAACGGAACGAAACCTTCGGGAGCGTGATTTTTGGAAAGGATATGATCCGAGAGACTTGGAGTTCAAGCCAGGGAAGGTTCAAGGAAGCCAGGAGATAGGAGGGCGCGCCCACCCCCCTGGGCGCGCCCCCTGTCTCCTGGGCCCCTCGAGGCTCCCTCGACCAACTTCTTTCGCCTATATAAGTCCACGTACCCTAAAAACATCGAATACGAAGATAGATCGGGAGTTCTGCCACCGCAAGCCTCTGTAGCCACCAAAAACCTCTCGGGAGCCTGTTCCGGCACCCTGCCAGAGGGGGGATCCCTCCCCGGTGGCCATCTTCATCATCCCGGCGCTATCCATGACGAGGAGGGAGTAGTTCACCCTCGGGGCTGAGGGTATGTACCAGTAGCTATGTGTTTAATCTCTCTCTCTCTCTCTCTCTCTCGTGTTCTCTCTATGGCACGATCTTGATGTATCGCGAGCTTTGCTATTATAACTGGATCTTATGATGTTTCTCCCCCTCTACTCTCTTGTAATGGATTGAGTTTTCCCTTTGAAGTTATCTTATCGGATTGAGTCTTTAAGGACTTGAGAACACTTGATGTATGTTTTGCCGTGCTTATCTATAGTGACAATGGGATATTCACGTGATTCACTTGATGTATGTTTTGGTAATCAACTTGCGGGTTCCGCCCATGAACCTATGCATAGGGGTTGGTACATGATGAGGACATCAATACAATTGTTACACCCACAGCCCCTGCTGCTATACATACTGGAACAATTACTAGAGCTCGTGCACGCCAACTAAATTACCAGGTACTTTCGTTTCTTGGTAATGATTCTAATGTTCATGAGAATATGATGCTGCCTAAATTGGATACATTTGTTTTGCTTACAAATGAAGGGCCTAGCTTGGAGAAGGATGAACATTGGAGCAAGAACAAGCATGGAGATGATGGCATGCGCAAGGGGAACAAGAACGGAGTTACAAGTGATGATTTCAGGACTTTGAAGCCACCATAATGGGTGCATGAAGCCTTGGACGAAATATACAAGATGCCACTTCATAAATTTCGTCCCGAGGCTATTTTAGGTGCTGCGTCACCTTATTATTGGGCCAGGCCCATGTAATTTCGAAATACATAAGTATAGGCTATTTTTTGAGTCCGTATGTGTGGGGAAACAAGAGATAGGGTTGATTTCGGACCCCTCCACCAAGGGCCACGAAATTCCCCCCTCTTCCTCCATATATACAGCCCTTAGGGCATCGTTTAGACTTTGGGTTTTGTTTAGATTAAAAGTTCGCCATAGCTGCAACTTCGCGTACTTCGTTTGTGTTCAACGACCAGACAAAGGCGTCACAGAACCCCACCTTGATCAATAAAGCTTTCATCTTATATTCGCAATATCCAGATTGCAATCTTAGTTTCTTGCTTGTTCTTCGTTTGCTCGCAGGAAACAGACCCTCGTGGTCAGGTTGATCGTGCTCCGGCGTGGTCAATAACCTCTCGGAGTTGGTTTAGCGATTGCTAAGGCGCGACGTCCTCGCACGTTCGTAGTCGGATCGTCAAAGTCGACTTCCACCAAAGCGAAATCCACCATCTCATCGAAAGACGGGACACCTTTGCCTCTATCAGCCTCTTTGCACACAAAAGCATAGCAAACAGATTTGCTGAAATCTAGCTCATCAATATCAGATTTGGTGGCAAATAAACATGCACTTTTCAATTTAATTTCTGAAGCAACACTAGATGGTTTATTATTAGGCTTCATTTGTTGCTCAAATTCTTTTGCCACAATCTGATTTTCACTCTTATTCGTCTCCTGTTTTGCTTTATTAGCTCTATTAGTATCATCTTTCAAAATGGAATCAGGAGTCATAGGAAGCAAAGTAATATTTTTATCCTTATGAACAAGAGTATAGTGATTGTTTCTACCATGGTGTACAGAATTTTTATCAAATTGCCATGGTCTACCAAGTAATAAGGAACATGCTTGCATAGGTACCACATCACAATCAACATAATCAGCATATGTAGAGATACTAAAATGCACACGAACAGTACGTGTTACCTTAACCTTGCCGCTGTTGTTGAACCATTGGATGTAGTAAGGATGTGGATGTGGTCTTGTGGTGAGAGAAAGCTTCTCCACCATCTCCATGCTAGCCAAGTTGTTGCAGCTCCCTCCGTCTATTATGACGCGCACAGAACGTTCCTTCACAACTCCCATGGTATGGAACAAATTGTGCCTCTGATTTTGCTCAGCTTGTGTGACCTGCACACTCAAAACACGTTGAGCAACTAAACATTCATACCTGTCAGCGTCTTCAGGAGCCATGTATTGCGTCTCATGATCAGAATCATCTCCACCATGTTCTTCACGTGTAATAAGGGCCAATGTCTCCTCATCATAGTCACTAGCGGACTCATATCCACCATCCGCGGTAGCAATCATCACACGCGGAGATTTGCATTCCCTCGCATAATGACCTCCTCCCTTACAACGACGACAAATAATATCACTTGTGTGCCCTGTTGATGCCATGGAAGAAGAAGAACGCTGTGCAGGCCCCGCAGGTGCGCTCTTGGCAGATAATGGTGGTTGTGCCTGTTTTCTTGTATCACGGCTGGAGGTGGCACCGGATGGAGGTGCTGGTGCAGTTGAAGTAGAAGATGCACGTGGTGTCCATGATGAAGGTCGGCCTGCAGAAGAGTTAGTTCGCCCCAATGCTTGTCGATCCTGCACTTCACGTTCAGCTTTACAAGCAAGATGGAATAAACGAGTGATATTAGTATACTCCTTATAGTCTAGAATGGTCTGAATCTCTCTATTTAATCCACCCAGAAAACATGCAAGCATAGCTTCATTCTCCTCAACAATACCACATCTAATCATGCCAGTTTGTAATTCCTGATAATATTCTTCTACAGAATTTTTCCCTTGTCTTAAACGCTGCAATTTTTGAAGCAATTCACGTTGATAATATGGTGGAACCCAACGCGTACGCATAGCAGTTTTCAAAGCAGCCCAAGTAGTTGGAATAGGATATAATCTACAATGTTCAGACCACCATACACATGCAAAACTAGTGAAAGCACAAACAGCAGCAGCAACTCGTCTCTCCTCAGGATATTGTAAACATGTAAATCGTTGTTCAGTTTCTAACTCCCAAGTAAGATATATATCAGGAACATATATACCCTCAAATGGTGGAATATTCAATTTCAGTTTAGGAATATGGACATCATCTCGTACCTGAGGTGGTGGTGCAGGCCTACCATTACGAATATATACCTGAGGTCGACCTGCTGGTGGTGGTACAGGTGGCTGCACGTAGTGCTGATTTTGATCAACCTCATCCTCATAATCTCCCACATAATCATCCTCCTCCGCATCAGCAGCAGGAGCCACAGAAGTATCAACAGCAGCACCAACAGTTTGGCCAAACGCAAGAGGAACACTGATGAGGACATCAATACAATTGTTACACCCACAGCCCCTGCTGCTATACATACTGGACCAATTACTAGAGCTCGTGCACGCCAACTAAATTACCAGGTACTTTCGTTTCTTGGTAATGATTCTAATGTTCATGAGAATATGATGCTGCCTAAATTGGATACATTTGTTTTGCTTACAAATGAAGGGCCTAGCTTGGAGAAGGATGAACATTGGAGCAAGAACAAGCATGGAGATGATGGCATGCGCAAGGGGAACAAGAACGGAGTTACAAGTGATGATTTCAGGACTTTGAAGCCACCATAATGGGTGAATGAAGCCTTGGACGAAATATACAAGATGCCACTTCATAAATTTCGTCCCGAGGCTATTTTAGGTGCTGCGTCACCTTATTATTGGGCCAGGCCCATGTAATTTCGAAATACATAAGTATAGGCTATTTTTAGAGTCCGTATGTGTGGGGAAACAAGAGATAGGGTTGATTTCGGACCCCTCCACCAAGGGCCACGAAATTCCCCCCTCTTCCTCCATATATACAGCCCTTAGGGCATCGTTTAGACTTTGGGTTTTGTTTAGATTAAAAGTTCGCCATAGCTGCAACTTCGCGTACTTCGTTTGTGTTCAACGACCAGACAAAGGCGTCACAGAACCTCACCTTGATCAATAAAGCTTTCATCTTATATTCGCAATATCCAGATTGCAATCTTAGTTTCTTGCTTGTTCTTCGTTTGCTCGCAGGAAACAGACCCTCGTGGTCAGGTTGATCGTGCTCCAGCGTGGTCAATAACCTCTCGGAGTTGGTTTAGCGATTGCTAAGGCGCGACGTCCTCGCACGTTCGTAGTCGGATCGTCAAAGTCGACTTCCACCAAAGCGATATCCATCATCTCATCGAAAGACGGGACACCTCCGCCTCTATCAAGTGGTATCAGATTTCCAGGTTGCTCGGTGAGATTTTACAGTTTTTCATAGTTTAGATCGAGTCTGTTCTTCATACCTACAGTCCACGAAAAAGCCACAAAAAAATTAGGGTTAGTTCATCATATCCGAACCAATCTGAGCCTTTGCATAATCTTTTTAGGGTTTTGCTTTGTTGAATTTGCGGTTGCATCGTCGTGTCTAGTTGCTGGTCTTAGAGTCTAGTCTTTTAGAGTTTCGAGTTCTGGTCATAAGTTGTCACGCCGCCGCCGCACCATCATCATCGCCCCTGCCATCTACCACCACCGCTTATCCGCCACCGCTCCGAATCCGTATCCATATACCACCACCGATCCATATCCATATACTACCACCGCTACCACCACCGCTGCCATATACCACCACCATATATCCACCACCAATCCGAGTTCCTTGCATATTAGGTTTGTTTTCGAGATCCATCTAGATTCCGATTCGTGTTTCCTTGCCGGAGTAGGTTTCGGAAAAAAAAAAGTCGGGTAGCCACGCTCCGTTTAGGCCCAAAATTTTTCGAAAACGCATTTTTCGAAAAAAATTCTGGCTATCCTATTTTTAGGTGTTTCTGAGTGTTTTGAGACACGTGCCATTATAGGAAGTTTTTTTGACCTGTTTCCAGTTTTTGGGTCCGGGCAGTCGAAAAAATAAAATTTGGTCGAAAACAAAATTTCGTGCCCATCCTGTCAGTTTGACCTAGGAAGAGTTTTGAGACACTCGCCATTATAGTGATTTTTCGCAAAAAAAAAGAGCGAAAAAAAAATTGACCTAGGAAGTGCTTTTCCCTTGTTTACGTGCCGCGCCGTGATTTTGTTGGTGTTCTAGGCTCGCGTCTCTAGCACAGTCTAGCCTAGGACCAGCACAGTACCGTCGTTGAGCGTTTATTCAACTTTGCATCTCTGAATTGATTATTGCTGACCCTTTTTGCTACCATACTATAAGCCTTCCCAGCTCCACATACATCTACGTCGTGTGTTTGACTCTCCCTGGTAATCGCTCTATCCAAGCTTTGAGAGTTTTTGACAACAACGGTTGCCGATCACCGCCTGCTGCTGGGTAAGAACTGGTAAGAATTTGAGATTTGCTTGACGGATTTGTGATACACCACCACCACTTCTTAGTAGTCTGTAGGATCATATTCTTGTGTGTTTCTATTGCTGCTAACCATGCCATGATCACAAGCCGACGAGATTGACTGGGAGAACTTATCGAACAAGGAGCTTCATGATAAGTTTCAGCAAATGATGACTGAACAGGTACAAGATGTGCTGAACAATTTTGAAGAGGCCATGGAGAAGATCACTGGCCTTGAGAAGACGTTCGAAACAAAGCTCGATAACAGATTTAATGAACTGCTTGCGCGTCTTCCACCACCGGCTGTACCTGTCGCACCTCTGCAACAACAACAACTACGCCCCCTTCCGAATCAGTATGGACGAGCACAGCGTGTTCCTATTGTGCCAGGACCAAATTCTGGTGCCGCTATTACTGATGTTGGTGCTTCTTTGGCTCCTGCTGCTGCTCCTGCTGGTACCCAGGAGGATGATGAGTATGCGGGCGATTATGAGGATGAGGTTGATCAAAATCAGATCTACGAGCAGCCACCAGCACCACCACCAGCAGGTCGACCTCAGGTATATATTCGTAATGGTAGGCCTGCACCACCACCTCAGGTACGAGATGATGTCCATATTCCTAAACTGAAATTGAATATTCCACCATGTGAGGGTAGATATGTTCCTGATATATATCTTACTTGGGAGTTAGAAACGGAACAACGATTTACATGTTTACAATATCCTGAGGAGAGACGAGTTGCTGCTGCTGTTTGTGCTTTCACTAGTTTTGCATGTGTATGGTGGTCTGAACATTGTAGATTATATCCTATTCCAACTACTTGGGCTGCTTTGAAAACTGCTATGCGTACGCGTTGGGTTCCACCATATTATCAACGTGAATTGCTTCAAAAATTGCAGCGTTTAAGACAAGGAAAAAATTCTGTAGAAGAATATTATCAGGAATTACAAACTGGCATGATTCGATGTGGTATTGTTGAGGAGAATGAAGCTATGCTTGCACGTTTTCTGGGTGGATTAAATAGAGAGATTCAGACCATTCTAGACTATAAGGAGTATACTAATATCACTCGTTTATTCCATCTTGCTTGTAAAGCTGAACGTGAAGTGCAGGATCGACAAGCATTGGCACGAACTAACTTTTCTGCAGGCCGACCTTCATCATGGACACCACGTGCATCTTCTACTTCAACTGCGCCAGCACCTCCATCCGGTGCCACCTCCAGCCGTGATACAAGAAAACAGGCACAACCACCATTATCTGCCAAGAGCGCACCTGCGGGGCCTGCACAGCGTTCTTCTTCTTCCATGGCATCAACAGGGCACACAAGTGATATTATTTGTCGTCGTTGTAAGGGAGGAGGTCATTATGCGAGGGAATGCGAATCTCCGCGTGTGATGATTGCTACCGCGGATGGTGGATATGAGTCCGCTAGTGACTATGATGAGGAGACATTGGCTCTTATTACACGTGAAGAACATGGTGGAGATGATTCTGATCATGAGACGCAATACATGGCTCCTGAGGACGCTGACAGGTATGAATGTTTAGTTGCTCAACGTGTTTTGAGTGTGCAGGTCACACAAGCTGAGCAAAATCAGAGGCACAATTTGTTCCATACCAAGGGAGTTGTGAAGGAACGTTCTGTGCGCGTCATAATAGACGGAGGGAGCTGCAACAACTTGGCTAGCATGGAGATGGTGGAGAAGCTTTCTCTCACCACAAGACCACATCCACATCCTTACTACATCCAATGGTTCAACAACAGCGGCAAGGTTAAGGTAACACGTACTGTTCGTGTGCATTTTAGTATCTCTACATATGCTGATTATGTTGATTGTGATGTGGTACCTATGCAAGCATGATCCTTATTACTTGGTAGACCATGGCAATTTGATAAAAATTCTGTACACCATGGTAGAAACAATCACTATACTCTTGTTCATAAGGATAAAAATATTACTTTGCTTCCTATGACTCCTGATTCCATTTTGAAAGATGATATTAATAGAGCTAATAAAGCACAACAGGAGAAGAATAAGAGTGAAAATCAGATTGTGGCAAAAGAATTTGAGCAACAAATAAAGCCTAATAATAAACCATCTAGTGTTGCTTCTGAAATTAAATTGAAAAGTGCATGTTTATTTGCCACCAAATCTGATATTGATGAGCTAGATTTCAGCAAATCTGTTTGCTATGCTTTTGTGTGCAAAGAGGCATTATTTTCATTCGAGGACGTGCCTTCCTCTTTGCCTCCTGCTGTCACTAACATTTTGCAGGAGTTCGCTGACGTTTTTCCACAAGACGTGCCACCGGGATTACCGCCTATTCGAGGGATTGAGCATCAGATTGACTTAATTCCCGGTGCTTCACTGCCAAACCGTGCACCATACCGTACCAATCCAGAGGAGACGAAGGAGATTATGCGTCAATTACAAGAGCTTCTCGACAAAGGTTATATACGCGAATCCCTTAGTCCTTGTGCTGTTCCTATTATTCTAGTGCCGAAAAAGGATGGCACATCACGTATGTGTGTTGATTGTAGAGGCATTAATAATATTACTATTCGTTATCGTCATCCTATTCCTAGGCTAGATGATATGCTTGATGAATTGAGTGGCTCTACAATATTCTCCAAAGTTGATTTGCGTAGTGGCTACCATCAAATTCGTATGAAATTGGGAGATGAATGGAAAACAACATTTAAAACTAAGTTTGGATTATATGAGTGGTTAGTCATGCCTTTTGGGTTAACTAATGCACCTAGTACTTTCATGAGATTAATGAACGAAGTTTTACGTGCTTTCATTGGACGATTTGTGGTAGTTTACTTTGATGACATATTGATTTATAGCAGATCTTTGGAAGAACATTTGGAACATTTACGTGCTGTTTTTATTGCTCTACGTGATGCACGTTTGTTTGGTAACCTTGGGAAGTGCACCTTTTGCACCGACCGAGTATCTTTTCTTGGCTATGTTGTTACTCCACAGGGAATTGAAGTTGATAAAGCCAAGATTGAAGCTATTGAGAGTTGGCCGCAGCCCAAAACTGATAGAGGCGAGGGTCCCGATCTTTCGATGAGATGATGGATATCGCTTTGGTGGAAGTCGACTTTGACGATCCGACTACGAACGTGCGAGGACGTCGCGCCTTAGCAATCGCTAAACCAACTCCGAGAGGTTATTGACCACGCCGGAGCACGATCAACCTGACCACGAGGGTCTGTTTCCTGCGAGCAAACGAAGAACAAGCAAGAAACTAAGATTGCAATCTGGATATTGCGAATATAAGATGAAAGCTTTATTGATCAAGGTGGGGTTCTGTGACGCCTTTGTCTGGTCGTTGAACACAAACGAAGTACGCGAAGTTGCAGCTATGGCGAACTTTTAATCTAAACAAAACCCAAAGTCTAAAAGGTGCCCTAAGGGCTGTATATATGGAGGAAGAGAGGGGGAATTTCGTGGCCCTTGGTGGAGGGGTCCTGATAGAGGCGAGGGTGTCCCGATCTTTCGATGAGATGATAACTATCGATTTGGTGGAGACGACTTTGACGATCCGACTACAAACATGCACGACGTTGCGCCTTAGCAATCGCTAAACCAATCTCCTGAGGTTACTGACGATGCCGGAAGCACGGTCAGCCTGACCACGAAGGTCTATTCCTGCAAGCAATCGAAGAACGAGCAAGAATATGATAAAGCAATCTGAATATTGCAAATATATATGAGGTATTGATAATGGTGGGGATCCGTAAGCGGTCTTGGTCTGGTCGTTGGACACAAACGAAGTACACGAAGTTGCGTTGGCTAACTTTTAACTAAACAAATCCCAAGGAAAAGCTACTAGATGGATCTACTTATATAGGAGCAAGGGGTGGCGGCCAAGGAGGTGGGAGGACGTCCCAAGGCAGCCTAAAACTAAATCTAGGTCGTACAAGGCCAATGGGCCCAAGTGGAGGTGATGTAACACCTTTGGACTTGTAGTTTGACTCGGATTCTGCTACAGCATCAGATTGTTTCGTCCACAACTCAACGCTCCGGACGAATTTGATGGTGATTCCAATTGGGTTGGAAAGTGCACGAAATCTAGTTTCCAACAAAAAAAGAATCACCCAATTCGGAGTCCGTATGAAAAACTTGTGTCCGTTTTGAATCAGGTGTGTCTGTGCAGTCCGAATCTGAATCCAGAACGTGAGAGACTTGGACTCTATCTTCTCTTGGGCCAAAAGTGACGTGAGAGAACTTTTTGGACAGCAAATAAACATCTCTTTCTTCCTTATCTTCATATGTGGATTGTACAAATGTCCCATACACCTGCAATTAGACAAAACACAAAAGTGTGTGAAGTATTTTTGTTCTGGATAACATAAATAGATTATTGAATAGTTTGCACTAGAAATCACCTGACAAATATGCATATATGCAATATTTTTGGTCATATCCAAGGTAGTCATGTCCTCATCAGTAGATTATATCCTATTCCAACTACTTGGGCTGCTTTGAAAACTGCTATGCGTACGCGTTGGGTTCCACCATATTATCAACGTGAATTGCTTCAAAAATTGCAGCGTTTAAGACAAGGGAAAAATTCTGTAGAAGAATATTATCAGGAATTACAAACTGGCATGATTAGATGTGGTATTGTTGAGGAGAATGAAGCTATGCTTGCACGTTTTCTGGGTGGATTAAATAGAGAGATTCAGACCATTCTAGACTATAAGGAGTATACTAATATCACTCGTTTATTCCATCTTGCTTGTAAAGCTGAACGTGAAGTGCAGGATCGACAAGCATTGGGGCGAACTAACTTTTCTGCAGGCCGACCTTCATCATGGACACCACGTGCATCTTCTACTTCAACTGCACTAGCACCTCCATCCGGTGCCACCTCCAGCCGTGATACAAGAAAACATGCACAACCACCATTATCTGCCAAGAGCGCACCTGCGAGGCCTGCACAGCGTTCTTCTTCTTCCATGGCATCAACAGGGCACACAAGTGATATTATTTGTCGTCGTTGTAAGGGAGGAGGTCATTATGCGAGGGAATGCAAATCTCCGCGTGTGATGATTGCTACCGCGGATGGTGGATATGAGTCTGCTAGTGACTATGATGAGGAGACATTGGCTCTTATTACACGTGAAGAACATGGTGGAGATGATTCTGATCATGAGACGCAATACATGGCTCCTGAAGACGCTGACAGGTATGAATGTTTAGTTGCTCAACGTGTTTTGAGTGTGCAGGTCACACAAGCTGAGCAAAATCAGAGGCACAATTTGTTCCATACCAAGGGAGTTGTGAAGGAACGTTCTGTGCGCGTCATAATAGACGGAGGGAGCTGCAACAATTTGGCTAGCATGGAGATGGTGGAGAAGCTTTCTCTCACCACAAGACCACATCCACATCCTTACTACATCCAATGGTTCAACAACAGCGGCAAGGTTAAGTGATGAGGACATCAATACAATTGTTACACCCACAGCCCCTGCTGCTATACATACTGGACCAATTACTAGAGCTCGTGCACGCCAACTAAATTACCAGGTACTTTCGTTTCTTGGTAATGATTCTAATGTTCATGAGAATATGATGCTGCCTAAATTGGATACATTTGTTTTGCTTACAAATGAAGGGCCTAGCTTGGAGAAGGATGAACATTGGAGCAAGAACAAGAATGGAGTTACAAGTGATGATTTCAGGACTTTGAAGCCACCATAATGGGTGCATGAAGCCTTGGACGAAATATACAAGATGCCACTTCATAAATTTCGTCCCGAGGCTATTTTAGGTGCTGCGTCACCTTATTATTGGGCCAGGCCCATATAATTTCGAAATACATAAGTATAGGCTATTTTTAGAGTCCGTATGTGTGGGGAAACAAGAGATAGGGTTGATTTCGGACCCCTCCACCAAGGGCCACGAAATTCCCCCCTCTTCCTCCATATATACAGCCCTTAGGGCATCGTTTAGACTTTGGGTTTTGTTTAGATTAAAAGTTCGCCATAGCTGCAACTTCGCGTACTTCGTTTGTGTTCAACGACCAGACAAAGGCGTCACAGAACCCCACCTTGATCAATAAAGCTTTCATCTTATATTCGCAATATCCAGATTGCAATCTTAGTTTCTTGCTTGTTCTTCGTTTGCTCGCAGGAAACAGACCCTCGTGGTCAGGTTGATCGTGCTCCGGCGTGGTCAATAACCTCTCGGAGTTGGTTTAGCAATTGCTAAGGCGCGACGTCCTCACACGTTCGTAGTCGGATCGTCAAAGTCGACTTCCACCAAAGCGATATCCATCATCTCATCGAAAGACGGGACACCTCCGCCTCTATCAGTACACGTTTTCGTCTTGACTCTCCGATAGAAACTTTGGGGCACTCTTTGAAGTACTTTGTGTTGGTCGAATAGATGAATCTAAGATTGTGTGATGCATATCGTATAATCATGCCCACAGATACTTGAGGTGACAATGGAGTATCTAGGTGACATTAGGGTTTTGGTTGATTTGTGTCTTAAGGTGTTATTCTAGTATGAACTCTATGATAGATTGAACGGAAAGAATAGCTTCATGTTATTTTACTACGGACTCTTGAATAGATAGAATAGAAAGGATAACTTTGAGGTGGTTTCGAACCTACCATAATCTCTTCGTTTGTTCTCCGCTATTAGTGGCTTTGGAGTGACTCTTTGTTGCATGTTGAGGGATAGTTATATGATCCAATTATGTTATTATTGTTGAGAGAACTTGCACTAGTGAAAGTATGAACCCTAGGCCTTGTTTCCTACCATTTTAATTCCGTTTATGCTCACTTTTATCATTAGTTACCTTGCTGTTTTATATTTTCAGATTACAAAAACCTATATCTACCATACATATTGCACTTGTATCACCATCTCTTTGCCGAACTAGTGCACCTATACAATTTACCATTGTATTGGGTGTGTTGGGGCCATAAGAGACTCTTTGTTATTTGGTTGAAGGGTTGTTTGAGAGAGACCATCTTCATCCTACGCCTCCCACGGATTGATAAACCTTAGGTCATCCACTTGAGGGAAATTTGCTACTTTCCTACAAACCTATGCACTTGCAGGCCCAACAACATCCACAAGAACAAGGTTGTATAGTAGACATCAAGCTCTTTTTTGGCGCCGTTGCCGGGGAGGCTTGGTAAGCGGCACTCACACCCCGTCAACTAAGCTCTTTCTGGCGCCATTGCCGGGGAGGTGAGTGCTTGAAGGTATATCTTTAGATCTTGCAATCGAATCTTTTTGTTTCTTGTTTTATCACCAGTTTAGTTTATGAAAGAGAAACTACAAAAAAATATGTATTTGAGTTTGTCTCATACGCTTCATCTTTTTAATATCTTTTGTGAGTTTGATGGAAAGGAAAAATGTGCTCAAGTGCTAGAAGAAGAATGCATTAAAATGTTTGGTACTAGATCTTTGTATGATGAGCATGATTGCAATGTTGTTAGTATGAATTCCTTGAATATCCATGATGCTAATGATATGCAAAGCCACAAGCTTGGGGAAGCAAAGTCCCGAGATATCCATGTCCCAACATGGAACAACCTGCACTGCACCTGCAACTAGCAACACTATAAGAGGGGCTGAGCAAAGCGATAACATAGCCAAACCACGGCTGCTAGGATGGTGGAAATGGTTAGAGGCTGTTCATGACTTAATGGGAGGCTTGATACCAAGTGGTAGGAAGCGCGACTTAGCGATAGCATCGAGACAACTAGCATAGCAATGATAGTAGTGAGATCCAGGGTAACGGTCATCTTTCCTGAAATGCCGCTAGGAAGAAGATCGAGTCCCTGAAGAAGACGAACGGGTGTAGACGAACGAAGCGTAGCCGAACAAATCCTCACGATCCCAACGATACAGGGACTATCGAGAAGCAGCACAACCGGAAAGAAGCAAACAACATGGTAAACACACAAAACATAAACATAACATGATGCTCAACCAAGTATGATGCATGACAAGGCTATTTGATGCTACTCATGGCAAAGATGATGCATACAAGAACATCACATGCAAGCAAGTTTAAATAAGGCCGGAAACAGCCTATAACAATTTCGGTAAGTCCTCATATGCAAATTTCAAAATTGGTACAGAACTGATTAAAACACAATGTTGAAGTTGTTAAACGGAAAGTTAAGATGCACCATGATGATCTACACGAATTTCTAGTCAAGTTACATATAAGGTTCATTTAATTCGGAGCTACCACTTAGAAGATATGAGCAAAACAAGTTAAACATGGCATTGATGCAAAATGCATACAAATTTCAAGCAAACACAATCAAGTCATGGATGCTTCAAGATATTATGAAACTATTTTCAATTCTAAGCAAGTTTCATATAGAACATGCCCTAAATGGAGCAATGATGCAACACATACACTCCAGACAAGTTATAACAACAATCTGCCTAAAACAGCAACTAGGCACTTTGCAATCATCAAAACAACATGCTACAAGAATATATGAACACAAACTTGATATGAACTCAAAGTAAAGATTACATGCTTCAAATATCATTAAGGTTCAGGTACATAGGCATCAGAATTAATCCAAGATGATCAAAGCAAAAAGCAACTTCATAACATAGATTATGACAGTGAAAAACAGGGCATATGGATGAGAAGAGTTAAAATGATGGCATGTTGGAGGCATGAAACAAAGATTCTATAGAAACTATACATAGCAACCAAGGGCATGAAATCAAAGTACATATAACAAATAGCAAATAACATCAAGATGTCATATGCATATGGCTCATGGATTAGTGGGAACCATCAAGACAAATTTGAAAGTTGTAACAGTTTCAGCAAGTGTAAAACATGGCATGTAGTCAACGTACTCATAGCATAATTCAATTCATGTAATTGGAGCATCTCCAGAAGAGGCATAGATTAATTAATATCAAGCTCACAAAATGGCATCATGAAGTTAACAGAAAATTGGAACATCGTTTAGGCAAGTTCATGGCTATGAAAACATAGGCTACAGGACATATATGAGGGAAAAAATGTCATGTCAGGATAGAGCATCACATTTACATCAAAACATGTCAACTAAGGATCTCCAGATTATGCATGGATTTGATGGTAGCATCAAGCAAACGTAGCAACATGATATAACAGTTTTAGACTTAGCAGAACATTAACAACAAGTAGGCCACTTCACAAGCTTGATGCACTCACCACAAGGCATATCAGCATAAATGGATTGTACCACTGCAAAGATGACATTATTATTCTCCTAAAACATGTTGGCACTGTGCTCAAAAGAAAATCACGCAAAAACATATAAAAATGACAAAATGACAAGTTATAACAGTTTTCAGCAGTTAACAATAGCATGCACTTTTGCAATGAAAATTAGGCAATGTAGATGCATCCTAACATGAATGCAAATGCAACCAAAATGAAGAGAACTTTGAGATGCACATTTTCATATACAGATCATCACCATAGGATCAACAGGGACAAAGTTATATCACTCACAAGATGCATAGCACTTAGCAATTTATATCATGTAGATTATCACATGCTACAAGAATGTTAACACACAACAGATTTCAACAGTTTATATCACTTAGCAGTTTTGGAACGATTATTAAGACATCAAGAAGAACAGTAACATGTATGCAAATGCAGCCATCATGTAGAGTATCAAGAGATGAACATTTTGACATATCATGCACGTGAAATGGAGCTATATGCACGGAGTTATGATATGACGAACATGCACACATGGATTAGCATATTTGGGACACCCGAAATTACACCTCAGGGAAAAATGGGACGGCGGTACGAACTGGCTGTTTGGTTCGATGGTCGATGGAGGTGCACGGGACGGGGCCATCCCGATCCAGGTCAACGGCGGCGGCGGCGACGAAGCGGCCAATAAGGGAGCTCCGGCGAGCTTGGGGCGGCGTTGAGGCGTGAAGGGCCGAATCCAGAGGTGGGGCTCCAGATCCATGTACGGTGGGGGTCGAGGACTCGACCGGCATCGGTGGCGAGCTCGGCAAGGTGGCGGCCATGGCGAGGCAGAGGAGGGCCGGCAGGGTCGCGACAGAGGAGAGGCGAGGTCGCCGGCAGGATCTGGCAGGAAGGCGAGGGCGGCGCTGGTCGCTCGGGCGATGGCCGGTCGGCGCGATGGGCGGCGGGGCTAGAGAGCGAGGCACGCTATGTTGTGCGAGCGACGAGGAGCGACGGCGGCGATGCTAGGGCAAGGGAGCGGGAGGCGATGCGGGCGGAGGCGCGGGCGTGGGGGCGCTCGGGCCCGGTTGTTGCCCGGGGCAGGCTCCCCATGGGCCGCACGGGCTGGCGACGGAGGAGAGGGCTGGGGCCATGTGGTGCGTCTGGGTTGGCCGCGGGCGCGTCTAGGCGGCGAGGTGGTGGCGCGGGAGGAGGCACGTGGCGGCGGTGGAGCGGCCGAGGCGAAAAACGAGGGTGGCCGCGGCGACTGGGGGTTAGGGGAGGATTAGGCTACCCAAAGTGGAAGGAGGAGGGGTTTAAATTGGTACGGGTTAGGGTTTGAGGGTTTGGGGGTGTTTCTAGACCCTCCAATCATGGTCGGACGTATCCGATAAGTGGAGGGGTTTGGATGGGCCATGTGGGTGGTAGTGGGATGTGCAGGAGGGGTCTCGGGATGAGAGGAGAGAAGAGAGAGAGAGGCCCGGCACCGCGTTTCGGAGACCGAAACATCCGACGAATAAACCGGCAACGGTGCCACTACGGAAGGCGGTTGGGCTATCAAATGGACTCCGAATGCGACAAAATTTGACAGGCGGTCTACCAATGCTATAATAAGACCGCACAACAACTTTCACCCCATTCCTAGAACATTTTTATGCCACTTATAAAATAATATTTCGGAGGTGTCGCGGGCGTGAGCGAGTGTGGTTGGGCTTAGAACGGAAACAGAGAGAACTGGGAGACCCGAAAGGATGCAAGTTTTGAAAAAACATGCAGATAAAATGCACATGATGACATGGCAAAGTGCAACACGCAAGTGAATGACATGGCAACACCGGCGAATAACTGGAAGACACATGGCGCATCATTCTCGGGGCGTTACAACTCTCCTCCAGTAATACAAGATCTCATTCCGAGATCTTAGGAATGAGACAGAAGAGAAAGGGGAAGAGGTGAAGTAAGAACGCAAGGAGAAGAAGAGCAAAGTCGAGAGCACTCGGGAAGAAAAGAGGAACGACGATTACAATGAGACTTAAAAGCTTAAGGAACAAGATAGACTCTGAAACCACTCCGTTAGAACAAGGTAGAAGGATTAAGAAAAAAACAATTTGGGCAGCACCTCGGCTGAAAATGGAAGGAATAGAACATGAACTTCACAAGATGGGATGACAGTTTACGAGATGAACAACACAATGCCTCCGAAAGAATTGAAGTAGTGGAGTGAAAAGAACGGATAAGAGAACAACAACTTCCACCATGAATGAATTCGATAGAATCCTTAGAAGGAAGGATTGAACGGAGTTGTTGAGAAAATCAACAACAAAAGAATAAGCTTGTTGTGGACTTATGGAAAAACATCTAAAAACTGAGGTGAAACTATGCCACAACCGAATGCCTGAATAGCTGAGAAGAACGAAGAAGTGCAAAACTCCACTTCAAAATAATACGAAGAATTATCTGCACTTCGAGATGCAAGAAGAAAAGATAGTTGAACTCCTCCAACAAGAATCTTGACGGACTTGAAGAATGAATTAAATACTTAACGAACCACCGTGAAGAACTCCAGAAACAAAAGGATGATTAGATAGAATTGAAGGAAGAAAAGAATAAGATTATAGCCTTGCGATGATTTAGATGGGGCTTCGCGACGAGACAAGCGAGAAAACTTGGAACTCTGGAAAAGATGAACAACTTATAACCGAGAGATTATTCATCATGAACAAACTCCAAAGTAAGGGATTAATCAACTTGATGAAAGAAGAATAAGAGTTATGTTATGCTTATCCTCCACCAATTAAATCGATGAGAAGCAATGGATTTGCTACTACTTATTCGCGTTGGAAAGGATTAAGGGGAGATATAGCGCAAACTTGGGAAAGTCTTCATGAACCACCGGTAGGATTGGAAAGAATGAATGAATTGATATGATAATAAAGGAAAAGGGATCTTGAACGAACCATCATGAGAATTTGAAAAAGAATGAAGAAAAGAGAATGAATTACCGGGAAGAATTAGAAGAACAAATATGTTTGAGGGGATATAGATGCAAAAGAACGAGAGATCATGAGCTTACTAAAGACTACTTGATTGAAGCACCAGAAGAATATGGGGACGAACAAAGGGGCATCAATTCCGCATAATTGGAGAACGAAGCTGAAAACTCAGAGCGAAGAAATCTTCTGGAATGACCTCCTCCGGATGATCTAGAAAGGAAAGCACCTCCTGAAATACTTCGGATGGTTATGACAAGAATGCTCACAATCGGAAAGAATTTTAGATAATATCTTGAAGCTTGAACAATGAATCTTCACGAGAACGGGCAAGCTTTAAGAGAAACTCTTCTTCGGTCTTCAAATGTAGAGAATGACAATGAGAAACACCACCAAAATTGTTGAGACACATCGGAAGCATGAAAAGAGGAAAGGTTGAACCAAAGATGAAAATAATTTGAAAACTATATTGGAGAAGGCATATGACTGATGGAATCCATACTTACGTCACACTTTGAAAAGAATTTGAGAATATCTCTGGAATAATTAGAAGAGTCGGGTAAGATCCTGGGAAAAGAGCTGTGGGCTAGGGCCTACTTAAAAGAAGCACCGTTGAAAATGATTGAAGAAGCAAGATGATACACTAGAACAATTATTTGGAAGAGAGATAATGCACCGAAACAATTGAAGAGTTGATTGAGGTGACAACCTTGAAATAATTGAATGCAGACATGAATCTTCTGAGATGTCTTGAGCACTCCAGACGGATAAAATGGCGAGAGGCGAATGAGCACGAGGAAACATTTGAGCCAGGGAAAAGAATATGATCAACACCGAATACTTGAATTGAGTCCACCGGAAAAGAAAACAAGACGAATTAATGATGAACTAGACGAGAGTTTGCCGATTGAAGTGATTGAGGAAAGACTGAAGAGGCTCCACACGAATTAAATTGATGCCCGAATAAAGACGCAGACTCCGGGAAGAAAAGGGGTGGGAGGGCAGGGAAAACAAAGGCAACTTGGAAGGGGAAACCAATGAATAACTTGAAGAGAAAATGCATCGGCTGAAATAATCGAGGAAACAATGCAAGTCTTTGAACGAGTAGGATGGATACTCGATTATGGACTCCAGCTCCGAGAAGAAAAAGGGTGGGCGGGTGGGAAAAATAAAACAACTTCGGACGAGAAAACAACATTGTTGAGAAAGAACTAAGGATTGATCTTGCAAAAGATGAAGAGGATTGAATGACTCAAAGAGAATTCCGCCGGATGAAAAGAGCCGACAACACAACAATCAAAAAAACTAACTACATGATCCTAAAGAAAAATTTGAAGGGGAAGAGGAGTAATTCAAAACACCTACGTCAAGATTCCTCACCAGAGCAACGAAAGGCTGAGGAGTAAAAAGTTTTCTTCTAGACTCGACAACGGCCAAACTACAATCAATCAAGGGGGCTCCTATGGTCGGTCGAGGTTCTGATACCAACTTGTAACACCCAATATGCGATCCTATCTGAGAGGAACTCGAAGGTCCCACCAAGGATAGAGCCGCATATTGGAGACGCTTTCGCAAGGTGGATATCATTACATCGTACCATTACATAATAGATGGGGACACATACAAAAGGCATACAATGCCACATGAATACAACAACCTCATACATAAGAGCAACATCCGACTATGGATGAAAACACAAGAAAGAACTCAAACGACTTCCACCCTGCTAACACAAGAAAGAACTCAAACTCCAAGAAAGAAGCAGAAGAAGAACTCCAAAACAAGTAAACATCGCTCTCACGTCATGATCATCGCATTACCTGTACCTGCAACTCATGTTGTAGTAATCTATGAGCCACGAGGACTCAACAATCCCATTACCATGGGTATCAAGACTAGCAAAGCTTAATGGGTATGGAAAGGATAAATGTTGAGGTTGCAGCAAGCGACTAAGCATTTGTATGGTGGCTAACTTACGAGTACAAGAATAAGATGAGAAGCTACGCAACGGCCGCAAACTAGTAATGATCAAGAAGTGATCCTGAACTAATTACGTTCAAACATAATCCCGCCATGCTCTCTTCTCGAACTCACCTGAAAAGAGACCATCATGGTTACACACGCGGTTGGTGTATTTTAATTCGAATCTGGTGTCAAGTTCTCTACAACCAGATATTAAAAACTCACGTCTGCCACATAACCGCGGGCACGGCTCTCGATAGTTTAAACTCTGCAGGGGTGTTCCAACTTAGCCCATGACAAGCTCATGATCCGCGGAGACAATCCTCCATCGCGGGACATCCGATCAAACTCGGGATCCCGGTGCACAAGACATTTCGACAATGGTAAAACAAGTCCAGCAAGACCTCCCGATGTGCCGACACCCTGATAGTAGCCGCGCGAATCTCGTCTCAGGCCACGATTGAATTGTCCAAACTTCCAATAGGCCAAATCCAAATTTGCCCCTGGCACTCACCGACGGTTGACAGGTTTGGACCAACACTCATGAGGAGCGCTAGCCCAGGGGTTGATTAAGAGTCCTCGGGTGCTAGCCGGTCCCTATGCATGTTTTTAGTTGTTATTAGGCAAATGGTAAAACCAAAGTTGGGCCTTGGTGGAAGTGTTTTATTCAAAGCGAACTGTCAAGAGGGGCCTATAAACCCTCACCGTGTTAGGGATGCAAAATCAAGCAACATAACACCGGTATGATGGAAACTAGGGCAGCAAGAGTGGAACAAAACACCATGCAAAAGGCCGAGCCTTCCATCCTTTACCAAGTATATAGACGCATTGATTAAATATAAGAGATATTGTGATATCCCAAGATATCCATGTCCCAACATGGAGCAACCTGCACTGCACCTGCAACTAGCAACACTATAAGAGGGGCTGATCAAAGCGGTAACATAGCCAAACAACGGCTGCTAGGACGGTGGAAAAGGTTAGAGGTTGTTCATGGCATAATGGGAGGCTTGATAACAAGTGGTAGGAAGCGCGACATAGCGATAGCATCGAGAAAACTAGCATAGCAATGATAGTAGTGAGATCTAGGGTAACGGTCATCTTGCTTGAAATCCCGCTAGGAAGAAGATCGAGTCCCTGAAGAAGACAAACGGGCATAGATGAACGAAGCGTAGCCGAACGAATCTTCACGATCACAATGATACAGGAAGTATCGAGAAGAAGCACAACCGCAAAGAAGCAAACAACATGGTAAACACACAAAACATAAGCATGACATGATGCTCAACCAAGTATGATGGATGGCAAGGCTATATTATGCTACTCATGGCAAGAGATGATGCATCCAAGAATATCACATGCAAGCAAGTTTAAATGAGGCTGGAAACTACCTATAACAATTCCGGTAAGTCTTGATATGCAAATTTCGAAATTGGTACATGACTAATTAAAACACAATGTTGAAGTTGTTAAACAGCAAGTTAAGATGCACCATAATGATCTACACGAATTTGTAGTCAATTTACATATAAGGTTCATTTAATTCGGAGTTACGACCTAGAAGATGTGAGCAAAACAAGTTAAACATGGCATTGATGCAAAATGCATGCAAACACAATCAAGTCATGGATGCAACAAGATATTATGAAGCTCTATGGAATTCTAAGCAAGTTTCATATAGAGCATGCCCTAAACGGAGCAACGGTGCAACACATATACTCCAGACAAGTTACAACAAGAATCTGCCGAGAACAGCAACTAGGCACTTTACAATCATCAAAACAACATGCTACAGGAATCATATGAACACAAACTTGATATGCACTCAACGTAAATATTACATGCTTCAAATATCATTAAGGTTTAGGTTCATAGGCTTCAAAATTAATCCAAGATGATCAAAGCAAAAAGCAACTTGATAACACAGATTATGACGGTGAAAAACGGGGCATATGCATGAGCAGAGTTAAAATGGTGGCATGTTGGAGGCATGAAACAAAGATTCTACATCAACTATACATAGCAACCAAGGTCATGGAATCAAAGTACATGTAACAAAAAGCAAATAACATCAAGGCATCATATGCATATGGCTCATGGATTAGTGGGAACCATCAGGACAAGTTTGAAAGTTGTAACAGTTCCAGCAAGTGTAAAACAACAACATTACCATAGCATGTTTGCAAGCTTGAAACAGAGATCATATTAACTCCAAAATTATCAATAAAGGTATGTTGTAAACGTACTCATAGCATACTTCAATTCATGTAATTGGAGTATCTCCAGAATAGGCATATATTAATTAATATCAAGCTCACAACATGACATCATTAAGTTAACAGAAAACTGGAACATCATTTAGCAAGTTCATGTATATGAAAACATAGGCTACTGGACATATATGAATCCTCAAATGGAATAGAAGGATACATCATCACATGTAAATCAAAACATGTCAACTAAGCATCTCCAGATTATGCATGGATTTGACGGTTGCATCAAGCAAACATAGCAACATGATATAGCAGTTTCAGACTTAGCAGAACATTAACAACAAGTAGGCCACTTCACAAGCTTGATGCACTCACCACAAGACATATTAGCATAAATGGATTGCACCACTGAAATATGACATGATTACGATCCTAAAACATATTTACATGATTCTCAAAAGAAAATCACACAAAAAGATATAAAAATAACAAAATAACAAGTTATAACAGTTTTTAGTAGTTAACAGCAACATGCACTTTTGCAATGAAGATTAGGACATGTAGACGCATCCTAGCATGAATGCAAATGAAACCAACATGAAGATCACTCTGAGGTGAATTGCTTATCAATATCATCACCATAGGATTAACAGGGAAAAGGTTATAGCACTCACAAGATGCATACATGATGTTAACAGACAACAGATTTCAGCAGTTTATATCACTTAGCAGTTCTACAACTATGATTAAGGCGTCAAGAAAAACAGTAACATGTATGAAAATGCAGCCATCATGTAGATCATCAAGAGATGAACATTTTTACATATCATGCACGTGAAACGGAGCTATATGCACGATTATGATATGACTAACATGCACACATGGATTAGCAGATCCGGGACATGGCCAAAATTTCACCTCGGGGAAAAACGGGACGGCGCGGTATGAGCCGACTGTTTGGTTTGGTGGTTGATGGTGGTGTAGCGACGACGATGAAGCGGCTAGTGAGGGAGCTCCGATGAGCTTGGGATGGTGTCGAGGTGCGAAGGGCCGGATCCAGAGGTGGGGATCCAGATCCATGCGTGGTGGGGGTCAAGGAGGCGAACGGCGTCGGTGACGAGCTCGGCAAGTGGCGGCCATGGCGAGGCGGAGGAGGACTGACAGGGTCGCGGTAAAGGAGAGGTGAGGTCGCTGGCAGGATCCGGCAGGAAGGCGGGGGCGGTGCTGGTCGCTCGGGCGACGCCTGGTCGACGCGACGGGCGGCGGGGCTGGAGGGCGAGGCGCGCTGGGCGGTGCGAGTGACGAGGAGCAACGGTGGTGGCGCTAGGGCAAGGAAGCGAGAGGCGATGCGGGCGGAGGCGCGGGCACGGGGGCGCTCGGGCCCGGCGGCGGAGGAGAGGGCTTGGGTCTCGTGGCACGTCTGGGTTGGCCGCAGGCGTGTCTGGGCGGCGAGGTGGCGGCCACGGGAGGAGGACAAGTAGAAGCGGTGGAGTGTCCGACGTGGAAAACGAGGGTGGTCGCGGTGGTTGGGCGTTAGGGGAGGATTAGGCTGCTCAAAGTGGAAGGATGAGTGGTTTAAATAGGTAGGGGTTAGGGTTTGAGGGTTTGGGGGTGTTTCTGGACCCTCCGATCATGATCAGACGTCTCCGGTAAGAGGAGGGGTTTGGATGGGCCATGTGGGTGGTAGTGGGCTTTGCAGGAGGGGCCTCGGGCGGAGAGGAGAGAAGAGAGAGAGGCCCGCCACTGCGTTTCGGAGACCAAAACGTCCGACGAATAAACCGGCAACGGTGCCGCTATGGAAGATGGTTGGGCTATCAAACGGACTTCGAATGCAACGAAATTTGACAAGCGGTCTTTCTACGCTATAATAAGACCGCACACCAACTTCCACCCCATTCCGAGAACAATTTTTATGCCACTTATAAAATAATATTTCAAATGTGCCGCGGGTGCGTGCGAGTGTGGTTGGGCTCAGAACGGACAACAAAGAGAACTGGGAGACCCGAAAAGATGCAAGTTTTGAAAAAACATGCGGATGAGATGCACATGATGACATGGCAAAATGCAACATGCAAGCGAACGAGATGGCAACACCGGCGAATAACTGGATGACACCTGGCTCATCGGTCTCGGGGCGTTACAGGTGTTGAAGACGGTGAAGTTGTTGGTGTAGATTGCCGTCACGATGATGGCCCCTGCGGCATTTTGACGCCACTGGGAGAGAGGGGGAGAGAGCCCCCATCCTCCTCCTCCTTCTTCTTCCTTGGCCTCCCCCTAGATGGGAGGAGGGTTTCCCCTCTAGTCCTTGGCCGCTATGGCGGCGGAGGGGTGAGAGCCCCTCCGAGATTGGATCTCTCTCTCTCTCTCTCTCTCTCTCTCTCTCAGTTTCCTTCTATTTTTGCGTTCCTGTTTTCTAGCCTTTCACTGTTTCTTAAATTTCTGGAGATCCGTAACTCTGATTCGGTAGAAATTTTAACACGATTTTTATCTGGATATTATCGTTCTTGCAGTGAAATAAGGGCACAAACTGCCTTACGGGGTGGCCACAAGCCTGCCAGGCACGCCTTAGGTAGGGGGAGCACCCCTAGGGCTTGTGGGCCTCTCGAGCATTGTCTCGTGTTGATTCTTTTTCCCAAAAATCACAAATATTCCAAAATAAATCTCCATAATTTTTTTATCGCGGTTGGACTTTGTTTGGTATGGATATTCTGTGAAACAAGAAACTTGCAACAAACAGGAACTAATAGTGGGCATTGGATCAATATGTTAGTCGCAAAAATAATATTAAATGGTTCCAAAAGTATATGAAAGTTGTAGAATATTGGCATGAAACAATCAAAAACTATAGATATGACGGAGACATATCAACTGCCATGACCCTGGTGGGTCCCTGCTTTCATCCTCTCCACATATAATTATCTCCTGATTGTGTTTGCGTCAACCTAGTAGGCCCACAAGTCAACCTCTAAATTTGTGACGGACAATACAAACCATTTAAAAAAACAGCCCATTCCATACATTCACATGGAAAGTTCAACATTCAGAGCAAAGTAACAGGTTTGATCCCGAGATAGAGTACTGAACTTCCACGTTGACAACCATCATAGCCAACTCAACTATCTACTCCCACTAATACTCTAGTTTACACATACTAACTTACTCTTAGCAAACTAGACGATGTCGGCCGCCATCTGCAGTACACGCTAAACACCGACACTGATGTCCTCCTCCTCGCCACGGACTGGGCAGAGGTGCGATAGGGCACGTTGCTCATGCGCGTTGGCCCTTTCCATGCCGGTGTGGTCCACCGAAGCTTCTGCTTTTAAGCGGGAAACCTACTTGACGAGCTGGTAGTAAAATTCTACGTCGGGCATGCTTGCTTTCCTAACAACCTCGTGGGCTATTTGCCGAGCGCGAGCCTCCATGTAGTCGGCCTAGTTGCAGCCGCTCTGCTCGCGACTCAAAACGGCGGTGCGCTGCTGCTCCATGCCGCGCTGGCGGCGCAAATCGGCGATACACTGCTCCTCCACTAGGCGGTCACTCCAACAAGTCCTCATACTCAATAGAATGCCTCCTCCCTCTATCGGACTTCCCATGAAAAACCTAACACTAGCTCCGACGGTGAGCGCCTCTGGCGTCACCTATTGCAAATGGACAGGGGCATGACGGACGTGGCGAGAGCAAGGGCAAGTCGCAAGTGACGTCGGGCTGGTGGGGTCTTGTGAGGATAGGGAGAGTTGGGTGATGGTGCCATAGGAGAATGCTGGGAACCAGTAGTTATAGGCGGAAGGTAGGTGAACCAGCATGTCACGAGAAAGATGACGGTCATTAGAATTCAATGCATAAGTAGGCATGGCTTAGTGCGCTAGCTTGCCGTGGAGAACTGGAAAAACTGAAATTATGACTGTGTCATGCCTAACCATGGCATGAATATTGATCGTATAACCTAATCATGGCATGAAAATTAAGACATGAGTGATTCAAAGCAATAGTGTAGCGCCCAAGATGCGACTCTGTCCCAATCACGTGATGAATTCATGATTGGGGCAGAATCGCATTTCGAGCGCATAGCAAGGTGGATATCATTACAACATACCATGTACTAAATAGATGAGAATACAAGACAAAGGCTTACACTCGCCACAAGCTACAATATTCATACAATAGTTCATCAATACATAGCAATCATCATACAGAAGAGCAGGATCCGACTACGGGTGAAATCAAACGGAAAAGAAGAACGACATCCACCCTGCTAGCCCAGGCTCCCGACCCAGAACCTATATCCCTTGATCGAAGAAGAAGAAGAAGAAGAACTCCAAACAAGCAAGCATAGCACTCGCGACAGATCATCGCATTACCTGTACCTGCAACTGTTATTGTAGTAATCTGTGGGCCACGAGGACTCAGCAATCCCATTACCAAGGTTATCAAGACTAGCAAAGCTTAATGGGTATGGAGTGGATAAGTGGTAAGGTTGCAGCAAGCGACTAAGCATAGTATGGTGGCTAGCTTACGAGTACGAGAGTAAGATGAGAAGCTACGCAAACGATCGCAAACTAGTAATGGTCAAGAAGTGATCCTGAACTACTTACGTTCAAACATAACCCCACCGTGTTCTCTTCTCAACCATACTCGAAAAGAGATGATCACGGTTACACACGCGGTTGGTGTATTTTATTTCGGAACTAGTGTCAAGTTCTCTACAATCGGATATTAAAAACTCCCATCTGCCACATAACCGTGGGCACGACTTTCGAAAGTTTAAACCCTGCAGGGGAGTCCCAACTTAGCCCACGACAAGCTCTCACGATCAACGGAGGAAAACCCTCATCCCGGAACAAACCAATCAAGCTCGGAATCCCGGTTCACAAGACATTTCATCACTGGTAAAACAAAACTAGCAAGACCTCCCGACGTGCCGAGACCCTGATAGTAGCCGCGCGTATCTCGTCTCAGGCCACGATCTGATGGGACAAGCTACGAGTAAAACCAAATCTCGAGTTGCCCTGTGATGGTCCTGCAGGTTGCCCGGTTTGGACTAACACTCATGAGGATCATTGACCCAGGGTTGTTAATTAAGTCCTCGGGGTCTGGAAAGTCCCTATGGAAGTTTTAGTTGTTATTAGGCAAGTGGTAAAACCAAAGTTGGGCCTTGCTGGAGGAGTTTTATTCAAAGCAAACTGTCAAGGGGTGCCCATAAACCCCAACCGTGTTAGGAATGCAAAATCAAGGAACATAACACCGGTAAGAGTGGAACAAAACACCAGGCAAAAGGCCAGCCTTCCACCCTTTACCAATTATATAGATGTATTAATTAAATAATAGATATTGTGATATCCCATGATATCCATGTCCCAATATGGAACAACCTGCACTGCACCTTCAACTAGCAACGCTATAAGAGGGGTTGAGCAAAGCCATAACATAGCAAAACAATGGTTTGTTGGGAGGGTGAAAAGGTTAGAGGTTGTTTCATGGCATATTGGGAGGCTTGATAAACAAGTGGTAGGAAGCGCGACATAGCGATAGCATTGAGACAATTAGCATAGCAAAGATAGTAGTGAGATCCAGGGTCACGGTCATCTTGCTTGAAATCCCGCTAGGAATAAGATCGGGTCCATGAAGAAGACGAACGGGCGTAGTCGAACGAATCCTCACAATCGTAACAAAACCGGAACTATCGAGAAGAAGAACATCCGGAAAGAAGCAAACAACATGGTAAACAACCATCACATAAACATGGCATGACGCGCAATCTAGTATGATGCATGTCCAGTTTAAATATGCATGGCATGTCAAAGTGCAACAAAAAATACTATCAGTCAAGTGGATATAAATATGCAACGAGTTGCATATTGACGAAACACAAAATTCATTTATTTAGTTCACTCTCGTTTATGAACAAGACAAGATTAAAATTTGGTTAACATGGCAAGAGGTGAGGCATGAGTAAACTATATATCTAGGCAAGTTTAAATGAGGACGGAAACAACAAACAACAATTCCAAAAAATCCTCATGTGCATATTTGAATTCGGTACTCTTCTGCCTAAACCATATTTTAGAGTTGTTAAACAGGGAAATGAAGTGCACCAAGTTAAACTATGCATTTTTCTACACCATTTACATATAAAGTTTAATTAAATTCGGAGTTACGGTTATATATTTATGAAATAAACCATATTGGCATGTCATTTAGAATATTATATGCAAATAGTATTTTAAACATTTTAAACATGGATGAAAGTTGGATATTGTGAAACTAGATGAAATTCTAAGCATTTTAACTATATAACGTATTTACATATGATGTATGGTTATGAGGTTATTATATGCATGAAGTGTAGGGGTTTTCCTATAAAACTATAAACTCTGGCAATTAGCTAAATCCGTCAAGGAAAAAAAAGAGATGGGCTGAATCTAGAATAGGGAAATGGCTAGGGCTCACCAAATGGGCCAGGCCCAATCGATGGAGTAGAAGGTAGTAGGCCGACATATCTCGATGTGGCTGCAGGGCCTTGGAGGTAATGCGGCTGGGCCTTGGCTGTGCGGCCCAAGCGAGGCGCTGAACAAGCGCGCGGTCAATGAGCAGAGGCTCAAGCAGGACGAGCAGGTGAGCACTTGCTTGATGCAGAGGATGCAGAGGACGCGGTGTGGACTTGGCGGCGGCATGCGATGGCTTGGCGACGGAGGAAGGAGGTCCGGCGGGGACCCGAGGGCGCAGGGCATCGTTCGCCGGCGACAAGCGCCCAGACTCGGGGCGGAGCAGGCGGCGATGCCCTCAAGTGAAGCAGCAGCGGCAGTAGTGAAAGGGCTAGTTATCGACTAGAGGGGGGTAAATAGGCGATTTTTATGAAAGTCTTCAAAACATGGGAGTTTCGAAGAAAAACAATAGAAACGACACAATTCGTATGCAGCGGAAGCTAGACTACACTAGACAAGCCATAGTCAAGTCTTCAATGAAGTGAAAGCAAGAAGACTATTAGCAGCTAGGTAGTAAAGATCAAGATTGAAGATAGTATGAAGCCAATCAGAACAGGTAGTCACACAGTGAAGTCAAACAGATAATGCAAGCATGCAATGACTTCACGAAGACAAACTGTAAGTAGAGAGAAGTGAGAGATAGAACCAGTAGCTTCAGGAGGACAGGGATTTGTTCGACCAGTTCCAGTTGCTGTGACAACTGTACGTCTGGTTAGGGAGGCTGAGATTCAACTCAGAAGACCGCGTCTTCACGTTATTCCTCTTGAGCTAAGGACACTTAGTCCCCGCCCAATCACTCGGGTAAGTCTTCAAGGTAGACTTCCAAACATTCACAAACTTTGTTCACCGGCAATCCACAATGACTCTTGGATGCTCAGAACGCGATGCCTAACCGGCTGGAGGATTCACAGTCCTCAAGTGTAACAAGTCTTCAGATCACGCGGACAGAAAGACTTTAGTGATGCCAAACACTCTTTGGGCTCTGGGTGGTTTGGGCTTTGTCCTCGCAAGGAATCTCTCTCAAAAGCTTCGGCGGTGGGTTGCTCTCAACCGACAAAAGCCGTGTACTAACTTTGAGCAGCCACCAATTTATGGTGTAGGGGGTGGGCTATTTATATCCACTAGGCAACCTGACCTGATTTGTCCGAAATGACCCTGGGTCACTAAGGAACTGACGCGTGTCGCAACGGTCGGATTTCAAACACACGCGATAGCTTGACTTGGGCTACAAGTAAAGCTGACTCATCTGACTCTGGATAAGATTTGCTCTCATTGTCTTCGCTCGAAGACATAGGATTTGGTTGAGCATCACTTCAGTCACTCGGACTTTGTTCACTTGGACCCCACTTAACAGTGCGGTGGTTCCTATGACTCAACAAAGAAGAAAAGGAAACAACGAAACAACTAAGTCTTCGCGCTCCATAGTCTTCACTCGATGTCTTCTCATGTCATAGTCTTTGACGTGAATAGCTTCATAGGCCACCATTGTCTTCAATGTCTTCACACATTTTTAGGGGTCATCTCCGGTAGGTAAACCGAATCAATGAGGGACTACTACCTATGTTATCCTGCAATTCTCACAAACACATTAGTCCCTCAACCAGGTTTGTCGTCAGTACTGCAAAACCAACTAGGGGTGGCACTAGATGCACTTACAATCTCCCCCTTTTTGGTGATTGATGACAAACTGGTTGAAGTTCTGCAATTCTCACAAACACATTAGTCCCTCAACCAGGTTTGTCGTCGATACTGCAAAACCAACTAGGGGTCGCACTAGATGCACTTACAATCTCCCCCTTGTTGGTGATTGATGACAAACTGGTTGAAGTTTTCAACGGGGATAAAATTATGTGAAATTGTAAACAATTAAGATATTGTCTTCATAGGTGGCAAAAAGGCTCCCCCTGAAGATGTGCATATAAATATTTTGCGTTGGAATGCAAATGCACATGGCAAGTTGTACTTGTGGAGATCCTCTTCACCATATGAAGACAATACATCATGCATGAACAGATGTACAGGAATAATGACATGCATAATGAAAAATGGACGTCTGCGAAATGACTTCATGCGGCATTTATCATCGCACGTGCGGAATTTATCATCGCATCACAGAATAGAAGAAAAAGTAGCAGACGACCATCAAGTTTAAGTGTTACAACTCAAAGAACCAAATGTATCAAAAGCGACAGTTGTAAACACTAGGAAAAAGTATAGCAACCACCCATATGGACCCGCTTGAATACTATCAACATATGCCTCTCCCCCTTTTGTCAGTAAGGACCAAAAAGGTTTGAAGACATTGTTTCTACTCGTTCCCATGAGGAGTAGGTGAAGCACCAGGGTCGTCGTTAAGGTTTGGTGGTGCAGACGAACTTGGTGTAGTGTCGATACGCGCTAAGGTTGGAGGTGGTGAAGTAGCATCATCAACGTCATCAAGGACTCTGGCATTTACAGTAGCTCCGGAGGCAGAGTACTCTGAATCTTTAAGAGACAGGGTTCGATGCAAGAAAGCATTCCTGGGAGGAGTGGAGTCGAACTTGAATCTCTCGGTGAAGCCATCGTCTTGAAGATCAGCTTCAACACTGAGCAATGTCAGACTCTTCCAAGACCTCTGACATGTTTCATGAGTGACAAAGGCATTCTTGGTGGCAAGGTTGCGAATGCGATTGACATCCACCAAGAGGCTTTGCATTTGACACTTGAGCATGTAGTGATGCTTGTCGTGTTTCTGATGCAAGGCCACGAGAAGCTCTCGGTCATTTAGCACACGAGATCGCTTCCGAGGCCTTGGAGCAATAGTGCTCTCTGTGCCTTCAGTACATGCACGGCGAGTGTCGCCGGCCAGAGGATAAACACGAGAAGCAACCTGAACACCTTCAACATGCTGAGAGAAACTCTGACGATCTGCATTGTGAAGATATAGTGCTTCCTTGGTAGGCTCTGGGTAGATGGCTTTGACGGACATATCAACCTCTGGCAGAAATATGAGATGATTGCGTGCAGAGGGCTGATAGTCAATAGCAGAGTGAAGCTTGATTAGTTGCATAATCCAAGCAGCATAGAATTTCAGACCAAATATGTCTGAGCCAGATGCAGCAAATTGGCGAATGAAGAAATCCTGAGCATTGAAGCTTATGCCATTGAGAATGTAGATGACCAATGTCTTCATTGAGCCTTCGAGCTTTGCTGAGGAAGAATGTCCTTTGATGGGTCATAGAGTTCGCCTGATAATGTGATAAATGGTGCGGCACAGATACTCTAGGTCTTCAACAAAGAATTCCTTGGGATATTCAGCATCCTGTGGCAGTGGCTTCATCATGCTCAGCATTTGGCTCATGTTGGGCTCTGGCTTCTGAAAGATACTTTACAATGCATTGCAGTGAAGCTGACAACCAGGTTCATAGAGTTCACCTGGAGTGGACAGGCCAGTAAGCCCAATGAGGTCAAGAGCTTTGGCTTCATGATGGACATTGCCTGTCATCCACTCAAGGACCCATGTCTTCGGATCCATGTTGTAGCCGCGAATGTGGAAAGTGGCGTAGAATTGCAGCAGAAGCTCTTCATTCCAATTCTCCTTTTCTGCACAAACTGAAGAAGGCGTGCATCTCGAAAACACTCAAGGGCTTCTTCTAAGAAGGGCAGACCAGCAATGGCTTTGGAATCCAGACGCATATGAGGAAATATGCGCCCTTGATTGTATAGAACACAAGAGTAGTAGCTGCGCTGCTGATAACTCCAGAACCGATCAGATGATATTCTTGGCTTGGAATATGGGTTCTTGGCTTTATCGAAGAAGGTGTTGTGTGCAATGAAGCCATTGACATTGAACGATCCTGGCGCAGATGCAGTACCTGGAAACCTTGGCACTCTTGGTTTTGGCTTCTGAACCTGAGGCATGTGCTCCACATGATAGTCGAACTGAGGTCCGGGAGCAGGCGGAGGAACCAGAATTGGCCATCTGACAGTGACAAGCTCGCCTTGGTAGAATGCTTGCTCAATCTTATGGGGCCTTGGTAGCGGAACAGGAGCAGTGGAATTTGCAAGGGTGTCAGGCTGCACATTTGTTGCAGGTGCATCATTGGCTTCATGCACAATGTTCATTGCAGGCGCCACATTATCTTCAGCCATGACAACGTCATTGGCTTCAGTAGTGTTGTTGGTGGCCGCCTCAGGATTTTCAACCTCCACTTGAGTAGCTGGAGGGTCGGGCACAGACACGTTCTCCTCGAGAACAACTTCTTGGTAGGTGGGGGAGTAGCAACACGCTCTTCTTCTTGTCTTTCATCGTCTGATGCAGCTGGATTGTCTTCAGCAACATTGGCTTCGGACGGAGGAACCGACACAGAGGGATTTTCTTCAGGGAACACTTGGCGTGCCACTGAGCTGGATTGGTGTGAATCTTCTTCTATGATGGTTGTCATGGAGACTGATGGCTTTAGGCCTTTGTGAAGCCGTTTGAACACAGGCGACGCTTTTGCTGATGGTGTATTCTCCATGTAATTGCCGTCATTCACCATTGGGCCAGTGACTTGCACTGGTGGAGGACGGGGTGTACTGGGTGAGTCTTGACTTGGAGTTGCTAGTTGGGGGCGATCAACCCATGAGGCATCCTGAGAGATTGGCGTCAAAGGACAACCAATACTGATGAGTTCGCTATTCGTGAGAACAGGCGATGATACCATTGGGCCCTTGATCTGAGGAAGGACTTCATCATCTACTACATTGTCTTGGGGACCAATGTCTTCAGCCGTGGTGGGGTCAATGGCTGGTACTTCTTCAACTTCAGGAGCCTCTGTGGAAGCAGGCTCATGAACTATCAACTGACGCTCTTGATTTTCAGATGCAGGATGAGCAAAAGCAATGGGGTTGACATTAAGGGGCTCTTTGGGAGCAGCCCGATCTCTTTTCTTGGTCTTTCTCTTCTTGGTGGGTGGTGCATCATCAGTGGTGTTCTTGAGCTTGCGCTTTCTGGCTTCGGCTTTGGCTGCCTTGGTTTTCTTCTGTTCTGAAGCCACTGTGGGGACCTTGGGCTTCGAGCCAGTCATGCTGGCAGGGAGGACAATGTGAGGTTCTTCCCGCCTTGGTGCTTCAGTTTGGGCCACAGTAGGTTTCTTCTTCTTCTTGGCAGCCAGCTTGGGGTCGATGCCAGGACGCCCAAGTGCCTTGCGCTTCTCAGCTTCATTGTAAGCTTGAACACACATGGCAGCTAGATTCTTCATGCGCTCTCTTGAACCTTTGGCTTCTTCGCGCTTCTTGCGAAACGCCTCCTTGAGGTCATGCATCATCACCTTGAAGTTTTGAACATCAGCCACGCTGAGCTTGGCCGCATGCTTCTTGAACTGCTCTTTCTCATAGTCAATCTTGTTCTTCAATTCAACAATCCGCTGAGCCAGAGCCAGCTCAGGAGCAATTGCGCCTTGGAAGGCGACGCTGATGCCAATCGGGAGCTGAAGATCATCAAAGCTGAGATTTGGGTTGTCAAACCACTCATCAATGAAGTTGTCCAGAATGTTCACATCGAAGAGGGGCAGATCATTGAAGATCTCCGCCTCTTGCTTGCTCTTAATCAGCTACTCAAGATCATCATCACCAAACTCATTGTCTGTTGATAGATCAATGGCTTCAGTCTTGTTCCTCAGAACGGCACCAGGTGTCAGGGCTTGACCCGAACTTTGAACATTTCTCTTCTGAGTCTTCTCTTTCTTCTTGGAGATGCGAGAATGATCTTCAGATGTGTTACTGGGACCAAGAGGGGCAGTTGCCAATGGCTTCACTCGAGAAGATTTTGCTGCATCAGTCGGTTTTGAAGCCTTAGCTTTCTTTTGCTTTTGCGGCTTAGGAGGATGAGCTGGTGCATCATTAGTGCCAGCATCATCACCAGAATGATCCACATTCGCTCCTTGAATGACAATGTGAGTGATGAGGCCGGCGAGGTTGTAAAAGGGGCCAATCCTGTTTTCATTGGCTTCACGGGTGCCATCTTCTCGAGGAGCAGATGGACCTGGGTTGAAGTCAAGTCTGAATGCCTTCTTGTTCTTCGCATCAGAGTCTTTCGCAAACTGAAAGTTGCACTTGAACAGATTGTCTTCATGGCACCACAGCAGAGAAGAAGGGTCAGCGTTCTATGGCTGTGGTCCGCGAACCATGCACGGATAGAAGGCTTGCTCAATAGCTTCAGTCTGGGACCTGGGAGGAAGATTTTTGTACAGTATATCTCCCCAAGGTCGCTTGATAGCATTCTTATCTACATACTCTTCTGTGACGAATCGGTACTTGAACCATTCCTCTGCCCAATATCTTCGAATCCATTGGATTCGATTCTTATGTTCTCCATAGGTTTCCTCTGGGTCTGTCTTGTACAGATCGTGCAAATCTGGTGGCAAATCCTTGGACGTATTCCCACGGCGTCATCGGCCACCCTTCCTTGCTGATTTTTCAGTGGCCATGAAGCTTATCCTGAAAGGCTTCCGTACTTGCAAAGGCTTCCGACGGGTGGTCAGACAAGAACTGGCTCCAGGAGAATTTATGTGACTCTGTAAGAATTCTGCAAACGAATGTGGACTATGAGAACCAAGGGATTCTCCCACGGACATGTACCTATGACAGTATTAGAGGTGCGAGGGAAGGGGAAGAGGTCATATGCATTCTCAGAGGATTTTGAAGATAAATCAGTTTGAAGACATTGACCTCATAACGCGAAGACATTCACTTATTTGATGAGAGTTGATTCCAGATTTGTACAAATCCAAGAATAAGTACAAGTGAGGAGTCTAACTTGTTGTGACGCCCGGGTAATTAAGCTACAGTGATCCTCTGCTAGTGAAGCCACGTCACCTCGATTATAGTTGCTAATCTCGCGTTAGTTCGAAACCGATTCGCGTTCAAATTCAAAATCAAGCAAACAATAAAAGATTTCAAATATTGAAACTAAAATGTTCGGAGTGAGCCAAATAATGCATAAGTAAGTATGATGGAGAAACCACACTTTTATAAAAGTGTAAAATAATCTAAAATGTTTTAAACAGTAGCAAAGACAATTAGTTGAATGCCTTTTACAATAGATCAAATATTAAACTAATTTTTTTTGTTGCCCAAACTTATGTGGTAGTAGCTAATTACTAACACTAAATTAGGGACTACTTTTATAGTTATACAACTAAAATAAAAGAGGAACTAAAATAAAACAGAAAATAGAAAAGGAATAATAAACAAAAATAGAACAAAAGAAATAAAAACAGAAAAGCCCCCC
>NC_057804.1:321309002-321358393 GCF_018294505.1 Triticum aestivum | reverse complement strand
GCCCCGTGCACCCACGCCGGCGCCGTCCGCTGCCGCCGAGCCCCCTGCTGGCCGTTCCCGCCGCTCGCCGGAGCTGGCCGGCCCTTTCCCCCCTACCCCGCCGGATTCTGGCGCCCCGCCTCGCCCCTGGTGGCCTCGCGTGCGGGTGCCCCTTCGCCCGCACCTCCCGATCGGGCGCACCCGATCCGCTAAGGCCTAGTGGCCCTATGACAACGGGGGCCCACACCCCAGAACGGTTTAAAAAAAAGGAATTAAAAATAAAAATGATTAATAAAATTAATTATCAATTAATTAACTAATGAATTAATTAAGTTAATTAATCCGGTTTAATTAAATTAATTAACTAGTTAAGTTTAATTAAACTGTAATTAGATTAACCTAAACCCTAATTAACCTAATTAGAGGATGATAGGTGGGTCCCCCCGGACCCACATGTCAGGTTGACCAAGTCAACTCTGTTGACTGCTGACGTCAGCATGACATCATGCTGACGTCATAAATCCATTTTTTTGAATTAATTAATTAATTAATTAAATTCCAGAAATTAATAAAATCTTTAGAAAATCATAACTTTTAATCCGTAACTCGGATTAAATTATTTTCAACATGAAAGTTGCTCAGAACGACGAGACGAATCCGGATACGCAGTCCGTTCGTTCGCCACACACCCCTAACCTATCGAACTCGCAACTTTCCCCCTCCGGCTCCTCTGTCCGAAAACACGAAACACCGGGAATACTTTCACGGATGCTTTCCCCCTTCATCGGTATCACCTACTACCGCGTTAGAACACGTCTAGCTCTGCTTGTTGTCCTGTTATGCACTTGCTTGCTATGTATTTACTGTTTCTTCCCCCCTCTTCTCTCCGGTAGACCCCGTGACGATGCTGATGCCCCTGTGGTCGACTACATCACCGACGACCCCTCTCTCTTGCCAGAGCAACCAGGCAAGCCCCCCACCCTTGATCACCAGATATCGCCTATTCTCCTCTATACTGCTTGCATTAGAGTAGTGTAGCATGTTACTGCTTTCGTTAATCCTATTCTGATGCATAGCCTGACATTGTCGCTACATCTGTTCATACCTTACCTGCAATCCTAAATGCTTACTATAGGATGCTAGTTTATCATCATTGGCCCTACATTCTTGTCAGTCTGCCTTGCTATACTATCGGGCCGTGATCACTTGGGAGGTGATCACGAGTATATACTATACTATACATACATACTATACAGATGGTGACTAAAGTCGGGTCAGCTCATTGAGTACCCGCAAGTGATTCTGACGAGGGGGCTGAAAGGACAGGTGGCTCCATCCCGGTAGAGGTGGGCCTGGGTTCCCGACGGTCCCCGACGGTTACTTTGTGGCGGAGCGACAGGGCAGGTTGAGACCACCTAGGAGAGAGGTGGGCCTGGCCCTGTTCGGCGTTTGCGGATACTTAACACGCTTAACGAGATCTTGGTATTTGATCTGAGTTGGCTACGAGCCTATACGCACTAACCATCTACGTGGGAGTAGTTATGGGTATCCCGACGTCGTGGTATCAGCCGAAGCACTTCAGACGTCAGCGACGGAGCGGCGCGCGCCGAATTGGACTGGAACGCCACTAGGCTAGGTCTGCTTTCGGCCGCCCACGCAACGTGCAGGTGTGCTCAGGGCGATGGGCCCAGACCCCTGCGCGCTTAGGTTTAGACCGGCGTGCTGGCCTCTCTGTTTTGCCTAGGTGGGGCTGCGACGTGTTGATCTTCCGCGGCCGGGCATGACCCAGGAAAGTGTGTCCGGCCAAATGGGATCGAGCGTGTTGGGTAATGTGGTGCACCCCTGCAGGGAAGTTAATCTATTCGAATAGCCGTGATCTTCGGTAACAGGACGACTTGGAGTTGTACCTTGACCTTATGACAACTAGAACCGGATACTTAATAAAACACACCCTTCCAAGTTCCACAGACAACCCGGTGATCGCTTTTCTACAGGGTGACGAGGAGAGGATCGCCGGGTAGGATTATGCTACTGCGATGCTGCTTGGAGATGCTACTTGGAGATGCTACTTGGAGGACTTCAATCTACTCTCTTCTACATGCTGCAAGTCGGAGGCTGCCAGAAGCGTAGTCTTTGACAGGATTAGCTATCCCCCTTTTATTCTGGCATTCTGCAGTTCAGTCCACCGATATGGCCTTTTACACATATACCCATGCATATGTAGTGTAGCTCCTTGCTTGCGAGTACTTTGGATGAGTACTCACGGTTGCTTTTCTCCCTCTTTTCCCCTTTCCCTTCTACCTGGTTGTCGCAACCAGATGCTGGAGCCCTGGAGCCAGACGCCACCGTCGATGATGATTCCTACTACACTGGAGGTGCCTACTACTACGTGCAGCCCGCTGACGACGACCAGGAGTAGTTAGGAGGATCCCAGGCAGGAGGCCTGCACCTCTTTCGATCTGTATCCCAGTTTGTGCTAGCCTTCTTAAGGCAAACTTGTTTAACTTATGTCTGTACTCAGATATTGTTGCTTCCGCTGACTCGTCTATGATCGAGCACTTGTATTCGAGCCCTCGAGGCCCCTGGCTTGTATTATGATGCTTGTATGACTTATTTTATTTGTAGAGTTGTGTTGTGATATCTTCCCGTGAGTCCCTGATCTTGATCGTACACATTTGCGTGCATGATTAGTGTATGATTGAATCGGGGGCGTCACACTTGTAGAGAAGCATAAGTGAATAGACTAGGCATAGTATGAGATGCAGAAAGAGATAGATTCAATTTTGGAGATCTAGAAACCACTTTTGGTAAAGAAGGATGAATCTATTAGATCGAAAAGACGATAAAAAGTGAATTTTAATTACCACACGAAGAACTGCTAGATGGAGTGAAGTTGGAGGCCGAGTAGTTCGATCTTCCGTGCCCTAACTTGGTGACGGAGGACACCGACGGCGACGGTGGGGAGGACGAGGTCCGCGGCCGGCGTGAGGACGGCGTCGGAGAAGTCGCAGCAGCTAAGCGCTTCATCACCGGCGTCGTCAAGAGCTAGCGGTGGCACTAGGGTTTGCAAGAGCTGGCGAGGTCGAAGAAGAATTTTTGACCGATATGTGATGGGTATTTATAAGGAAGAGACGGCACAACGCAATTACACAGGTGTCCCTGGCGGTTCACATCTGAAGGGCATGTGGCAAGCATGCAACGCCTTGGAAGTTGTTCCATGTTCCCACGCATGCCTGGATTGTTGGGGTGGTCATTCCGAATTCTCCAGCTTTTAGGTAATAAGGATATAGCATTAAAAACATATATAAATGCTTGTCAGATTGACTTCAGCTAACAAGGTCTCAGTGAAGACAATCGATAGTTTTCAATAGAATGCATATGATTTGGACAGATAGAGTTGAGGTAGAAGCATAGATAGGTTGGGGTCCGATCACATTCACTTAGATCAAAAGATTCAACACGAAGTCATAGCTATAAGTGAATGATGTAGAGGACAGAACACAAATATGTATATAACTAGTATAAGGCCAAATCAACAAGATGAAGATAAATCAAAAATGAAGGCTTCGCAAACATAACGCCAAGGGAAACACTTCAAACAAAAGTTTGGTGGTGGCGCTACCCATCGTATAGGAAGTATTAGACCCAGACATGGCGCACAATTATCATGGTGCTCCAAAGTCAAATTCCTCATTAATGTATTCACACTTAGAGTGTATGTCTTCATGGATTGAAGATATACATTACTTCGTGTGTTGCACATCTAAGTCATCAAAATGCATAAGTGTTAGGATGTGTGCCTAATCACAGGACATTTGAGGATTCCAAGATATTTAGCTCACACCGCAACTTACAAAACCTTTTCTCATCCAAGGGCTTTGTGAAGATATCAGCCAATTGCTCTTCTGTCTTGACGTGAATGATATCAATATCTTCCTTAATAACATGATCTCTGAGAAAGTGATGATGAATTTCAATGTGCTTTGTCTTCGAGTGCTGAACTGGTTGTTGGCAATCTTGATGTCACTCTCATTGTCGCAGTAGAGAGGCACATTCTTCAGGTGAATACCATAGTCCTTGAGAGTTTGCTTCATCCAGAGAAGCTGAGCACAGCAAGATCCAGCAGCAATGTATTCGGATTCAGCAGTGGAGAGAGATACATAGTTCTGCTTCTTTGAAGACCAACAAACAAGAGATCGTCCCAGAAAGTGACATGTGCCTGATGTGGACTTGGGATCAAACATGTCACCAGCATAATCAGCATCTGAGAATCCAACTAGATCAAACTCTGAGCCCTTTGGATACCATAAACCTAATATTGGGGTGTAAGCCAAATATCGAAGAATTCTCTTCACAGCTAAGTGATGTGATTCCTTTGGTGCCGCTTGGAATCGGGCACACATGCAAACACTAAGCATTATATCTGTCCTAGATGCACATAAATAAAGCAAAGAACCAATCATGGAGCCGTATACCTTTTGATCAAACTCTTTATCATTGGCTTCGGGACCCAGATGACTTTTGGTTGGCATTGGCGTCGTGTATCCTTTGCAGTCTTGCATTCCAAACTTCTTCAGGCAATCTTTGAGGTATTTTTCTTGAGATATGAAGATGACGTTGCGTTGCTGATGGCTTAGACCCAGAATGAATTTCGGCTCGCCCATCATGGACATCTGATATTGCTCTTGCATCATGTGACCAAACTCATCACTATATTTCTTGTTGGTGCAGCCGAAGATAATGTCATCCACATAGATTTTGCACCTTACCAATTCACCATCATATGTCTTCGTGAAGAGTGTAGGATCTAGTGAACTAGGTTTGAAGCCTTTGCTCTTCAGGAAGTCTTTGAGTGTATCATACCAAGCACGAGGGGCTTGTTTGAGGCCATACAGTGCCTTGTTGAGCTTGTATACCATATCAGGATGTTTTGGATCTTCAAAGCCAGGAGGTTGTGCGACATATACTTCTTCTTCTATCTTTCCATTGAGAAAAGCACTCTTCACATCCATTTGATACAGAAGGATGTTGTGATGATTTGCATAGGCTAGCAGTATGCGAATGGCTTCAAGCCTTGCCACCGGAGCAAATGTCTCATCGAAGTCAATTCCTTCCACTTGAGTGTAACCTTGTGCAACGAGACGAGACTTGTTTCTGACGACTTGTCCATGCTCATCTTTCTTGTTGCGATTTATCCATTTGGTGCCAATGATATTGTGCTTCCGAGGATCAGGGCGCTCGACCAGTTCCCACACATTATTCAGCTCGAACTGTTGAAGTTCTTCTTGCATAGCTTGAATCCATTCAGGTTCCATGAACGCTTCATCAACTTTCTTGGGTTCTGAGATTGAGACAAATGCGAAATGCCCACAGAAATTGGTTAGCTGTGTTGCTCTTTGAGTAGCTCTTGAACGAGTGAGTGGATCAGGTGCATTTAAGCTGTCAATTATCTTCTCAATCTGAACTTCATTTGCAACACGAGGATGAAAAGGATGAAGATTTTGCTCTTGCTAATCAATGTCATTATCTGGGGGATTGTCTTCAGGCTGAGCATTGTCTTCAGGTTGATTAGGTGTAGAAATAATAAGCTCTTCTTCAGTCTGATTCTCAGTTGGTATGATCTCTCCAACTCCCATCTGCTTGATTGATTCACTTGGAGGTACTTCATCTAGCACATTTGGCAGGTGCTCTCTTTGCGAGCCATTAGTCTCATTGAACCGCACATCCACAGTTTCAACCACTTTATAGTGAAAGAGGTTGAAGACTCTGTAGGAGTGCGAATCCTTTCTGTAACCAAGCATAAAACCTTCATGTGCTTTCGGTGCAAATTTTGAAGTGTGATGTGGATCCTTGATCCAGCACTTAGCACCAAATACTCTGAAGTAGCTTACATTTGGCTTCTTACCAGTTAGGAGCTCATAGGATGTTTTCTTCAGAAGCATGTGAAGATAAACACGATTGATGACGTGGCATGCAGTGTCAATGGCTTCCGGCCATAACTTCCATGGAGTCTTGTACTCATCAAGCATCGTTCGGGCCATCTCAATAAGAGTTCTGTTCTTGCGCTCTGCGATGCCCTTCTGCTGAGGTGTGTAAGGAGTAGAGAGCTCATGAGTGATACCCAAAGTATCCAGATAGAGGTCGAGGTTGGTGTTCCTGAACTCAGTGTCGTTGTCACTTCTGATGTGCTTGATCTTGATGCCATAGTTCGTCATGGCACGATTGGCAAAGCGTCTGAAGACATCCTGCACTTCAGTCTTGTAGAGGATTATATGCACCCAAGTATATCTAGAGTAATCATCAACAATGGCAAAACCATAGATGCAAGCAGTAGCATCGAGAGTAGAGTAGTGAGTAGGGCCAAATAAGTCCATGTGTAGCAGCTCGAAGGGTTGAGATGTAGTCATGATTGTCTTCAAGGGATGCTTGGCCCTAGTCATCTTTCCAGCTTCACAGGCACCACACAGAAGATCCTTCTTGAACTTGCCGCCTTTGATGCCCATGACATGCTTCTTCCTCGCGAGAGTGTGCAAGTTCCTCATGCCAGCATGCCCTAGCCTTCGATACCAAATCCAGCACTCTGAAGCTTTTGCTAGAATACATACGGCCATCTGTGGTCCTATTGAGAAATCTACCATATACAGATCATCTTTCCTATACCCTTCAAAGACTAGAGACTTGTCAGATTCCATTAGCACAAGGCATCGATATTTTCCAAATAGCACAATCATGTTTAAGTCACAAAGCATTGAGACAGACATTAAGTTGAAACCAAGGGATTCAAGAAGCATCACTTTATCCATGTGCTGATCTCTTGATATTGCAACTCTACCTAGACCCAATACCTTGCTTTTACCAGTGTCAGCAAATGTGATGTGACTCTTGTCTGATGGACGTAGCATTGAATCCATCAGAAGAATTTGATCGCCAGTCATGTGGTTAGTGCATCCACCGTCCATAATCCATTCTGATGCACGAGGTGTCATCGCCTACAGTGCAGTTTGCGGGATAGGCTTCACCAAGCGATTTGTGAAGCATAAACATTTGATGAACAAGTGGAACATGGAAATTCAGATCTTGGTTAGGATAGACAGGATGAGTGGCAAGGAATCCTGGAGCGAAATACATAGTAAGACCATTTGGGCATTTTATCTTGCATCCCACAAGATGTTTAAGGTCCCCAGCATTAGTTTTGGATGCCTTAGTTTTCCGATTGGAGACCTTTCCCTGCAAAAGAGAGTTAAGTTTTCTTAACCACCCACATTTTCAGGGGTGGCTTAGAAGCAATGAGTCTAAGTGCGGCATCTGGGAATTTCGGCTTTGGAGCCCTAGTAAATAGCCTTGTAGGAGGTGAATAATACTCATAGGAATAAGTAGAAAAGTTCTTAGTTCTATGAACATAGCGGTTTGAGGAAACACGCTCATATTCATGGGTCTGAGTATGATTTCCCTGCAAAACATTAACGTTAGGGTGACTCAGATGAGTCCTCGGTCTATATGAAGCTTTTGGACCATATGAAGCTTTTGGTATCGGGTTTGTCTTCTTCACAGGTGGTGTCATGATGACATTCACTGGAAGATTCTCAAGACAGCTTTTGGGTACCCATATCTTCATAGGTGGCCCATTCCTGCAATTAGTACCAATATACCTAGCAAACACTTCGCCATTCTGATTCTTAAACAATTTATAGTTTGCATCAAAAGATTCATCAATGATAATGGGGTTAGCATAAGTGAAACCAGACAAGGTGGATGGATCTACTGAAGGTTCCTTTGCAGCAACCCATGTGGTCTTGGGGTACTGCTCAGGCTTCCAGTACGACCCATCAACATTCATTTTCCTATCGAACCAAACACCCTCTTTCCTAGGGTTTCGGTTCAGAATCTGCTTTTTGAGGACATCACATAATGTCCGATGCCCTTTGAGACTTTTGTACATCCCTGTCTCAAGCAGTGTCTTCAACCTGGCATTCTCATCAGCAATAGTAGTGGTATCCTCAGCAGAGGGGTTAGTTACCACATCAGCAGTTGAAGATATTGCAATAGTAGTAGCAGTGGAACATTCAGCAACAGAGGCAGAGTTATCACGCTCAATTTATCTTAGACATGGTGGTTCAAATCCTTCCTGAGCGGGACTGATCTGTTGAGCGCAAAGTGACTCGTTCTCCTTCTGAAGATTTTCATGAGCCGATCTCAATTTCTCAAGTTCCTGCTTCCTTTGAAGATAATCATAGGAAAGCTTTTCATGAGAAGTTGAGAGCAATTCAGGTCGACCTTCAAGTTCCTGGTACTTAACATGAAGATTTTTGATGTCTTCAATTAAGGACTGAGACTTGGTCATTTCCGCGTCCAACAGGTCATCGCTTTTGTCTAATAGTTTTTTAGTATGTTCCAAAGCTTTCTGTTGTTCAGTTGCAATTTTAGCAAGTGTTTTGTAACTAGGTTTGGATTCACCATCAGAGTCATCTTCACTTGATGTTTGAAAGTAAGCATCGCGTGATTTTACCTTGGCACCACGTGCCATGAAGCAGTAGGTGGGAGGCAAGTCGTCCTTGTCATTATCATCAGCGTTGGTGACGGAGCCATTGTCCTCAGTGTGGAAAATGGACTTGGCGATGTAGGCTGTAGCTAGAGCCAGACTCGCAACACCAGAGTCAGACTCCTCCTCAGACTCCACCTCCGCCTCCTCAGAAGCAGACTCCTCCTCTGAATCCATTTCCTTGCCAACAAAAGCATGGGCCTTGCCAGATGAGCTCTTCTTGTGTGATGAAGACTTGGAAGAAGACTTGGAAGAAGACTTTGAGGATTTCTTCTTCTTCTTGTCATCAGAATCATATTGTTTTCTCTTCTTCTTCTTCTTCTCATTGTCCCACTGTGGATACTCAGAGATGTAATGACCAGGTTTCGTGCACTTGTGGCAGGTTCTCTTCTTATGGTCATAGGCAGAAGCTTCATCATTCCTTGAGCTGGATCGTGAAGACTGCTTGAAGCCTTTCTTCTTGGTGAATTTCTGGAACTTCTTCACAAGCATAACAAGCTCCTTTCCAATGTCTTTAGGATCACTAGAACTGCAGTCAGATTCTTCTTCAGATGAGGAAGCAACAGCCTTTGCCTTCAAAGCGCGAGTTCGGCCATAGTTGGGGCCATAGATATCTCGTTTCTCAGATAGCTGGTACTCATGTGTGTTGAGCCTCTCAAGTATGTCAGACGGATCGAGAGACTTGAAGTCAGGGCATTCTTGTATCATCAGGGCTAAGGTGTCAAATGAGCTGTCAAGAGATCTCAGTAGTGTCTTCACTATCTCATGCTTCGTAATTTCAGTGGCGCCGAGTGCTTGGAGCTCATTTGTGATATCTGTGAGGCGATCAAATGTGAGCTGGACATTCTCATTGTCGCGTCTCTTGAAGCGGTTGAAGAGGTTGCGGAGAGTACTGATTCGTTGATCTCGCTGAGTTGAGATGCCTTCATTGACCTTGGGGAGCCAGTCCCAGACTAGCTTCGACGTTTCCAGAGCACTCACACGGCCATACTGTCCTTTGGTCAGATGACCACAGATGATGTTCTTGGCGGTAGAGTCCAGTTGAATGAACTTCTTGACGTCAGCAGGGGTGACACCTTCACCAGTCTTGGGAACACCGTTCTTGACGACATACCATAGATCGACATCAATGGCTTCAAGATGCATGTGCATCCTATTATTCCAGTAGGGATATTCAGTGCCATCGAAGATGGGGCATGTAGCAGAGACTTTGATTATCCCTGCAGTCGACATAGCTAAAACTCCAAGTGGTTAAACCGAATCACACAGAACAAGGGAGTACCTTGCTCTGATACCAATTGAAAGGGCTAGTTATCGACTAGAGGGGGGGTGAATAGGCGATTTTTATGAAAGTCTTCAAAACATGGGAGTTTCGAAGACAAACAATAGAAACGACACAATTCGTATGCAGCGGAAGGTAGACTACACTAGACAAGCCATAGTCAAGTATTCAATGAAGTGAAAGCACGAAGACTATTAGCAGCTATGTAGTAAAGATCAAGATGGAAGATAGCATGAAGCCAATCAGAACATGTAGTCACACAGTGAAGTCAAATAGATAATGCAAGCAGGCAATGACCTCATGAAGACAAACTGTAAGTAGAGAGAAGTGAGAGATATAACCAGTAGCTTCAGGAGGACAGGGATTTATTCGACCAGTTCCAGTTGTTGTGACAACTATATGTCTGGTTAGGGAGGCTGAGATTCAACTCAGAAGACCACGTCTTCACCTTATTCCCCTTGAGCTAAGGACACCTAGTCCCCGCCCAATCACTCTGGTAAGTCTTCAAGATAGACTTCCAAACCTTCACAGACTTCGTTCACCGGCAATCCACAATGACTCTTGGATGCTCAGAAGGTGACGCCTAACCGGCTGGAGGATTCACAGTCCTCAAGTGTAACAAGTCTTCAGATCACGCGAACAGAAAGACTTCAATGATGCCAAACACTCTTTGGGCTCTGGGTGGTTTGGGCTTTGTCCTTGCAAGGAATCTCTCTCGAAAGCTTCGGCGGTGGGTTGCTCTCAAACGACAAAAGCTATGTACTAACTCTGAGCAGCCACCAGTTTATGGTATAGGGGGTGGGCTATTTATAGCCACTAGGCAACCCGACTTGATTTGTCCGAAATGACCCTGGATCACTAAGGAACTGACACGTGTCGCAAGTAAAGCTGACTCATCCGACTCTGGATAAGATTTGCTCTCCTTGTCTTCGCTCGAAGATGTAGGATTTGGTTGAGCATCACTTCAGTCACTCTGACTTTGTTCACTTGGACCCCACTTAACAGTGCGATGGTTCCTATGACTCGACAAAGAAGAAAAGGAAACAACAAAACAACTAAGTCTTCGTGCTCCATAGTCTTTACTCGATGTCTTCTCATGTCATAGTCTTCAACGTGAATAGCTTCACAGACCACCATTGTCTTCAATGTCTTCACACATTTTTAGGGGTCATCTCCGCTAGGTAAACCGAATCAATGAGGGACTACTACCTATGTTATCCTGCAATTCTCACAAACACATTAGTCCCTCAACCAGGTTTGTCGTCAATACTCCAAAACCAACTAGGGGTGGCACTAGATGCACTTACAAGTAGGAACTTGGCGTGGCATCAAGAGCTTGTAGGGGCGGTGAGACTTGTAGAGGTCGATGCTGGGTCGGCCCATGCAGCGAGTGGACCTAGCGCACGTCCTCCTCAACGCACACACATGCGCAAGAGGAGCACGCATCCCTGGCAGTTTGTGCGGCGGCTGGGCACGGGATTTGGTCGACGTGGCAGCTCCGTCTGGATCTTCCGGATCTGACACAGTGGAGGAGGGAGGGAGCTTGGGGCGGCTTGATTTGGTCAGAGATGGGGCCAATGGCGCGCGGAATGACGGCGGGGCAGGGGCGTGCTCCTTGAAGGGGTGGAGCTCCATAGCGCCATCCATGGTGCTCTGACGAGAGAGGAAAAGGGAGGTTAGAGAGAAAGGAAGAGATGGTGCAGGGAAAAGGGAGGCGCGGGACGAAGGGGACCTGGACGGCGCGCTCACAGAAGGTCACCGATTGTTGGAGGCGCAGGTGAAAGGATCGAGAAGAGGTGTCTAGAGGGGGGGTGATTAGACACTAAGTACCAAAGTTGCAGTTTTTAACTTCTTTAAGTTTAAGTGGAGTTTAGGCACAAGTTTAACACTCACAATACATATCAAGCAAGCATGCAAAGAGTATATGAGCAGCGGAAAGTAAAGCATGCAACTTGCAAGAATGTAAAGGGATGGGATTGGAGGATTCAAATGCAACTGGAAACACGGATGTTTTTGTCGTGGTTCCGATAGGTGGTGCTATCGTACATCCACGTTGATGGAGACTTCAACCCACGAAGGGTAACGGTTGCGTGAGTCCACGGAGGGCTCCACCCACGAAGGGTCCACGAAGAAGCAACCTTGTCTATCCCACCATGGCCGTCACCCACGAAGGACTTGCCTCACTAGCGGTAGATCTTCACGAAGTAGGCGATCTCCTTGCCCTTACAAACTCCTTGGTTCAACTCCACAATCTTGTCGGAGGCTCCCAAGTGACACATAGCCAATCTAGGAGACACCACTCTCCAAGAAGTAACAAATGGTGTGTTGATGATGAACTCCTTGCTCTTGTGCTTCAAATGATAGTCTCCCCAGCACTCAACTCTCTCTCACAGGATTTGGATTTGGTGGAAAGAAGATTTGAGTGGAAAGCAACTTGGGGAAGGCTAGAGATCAAGATTCATATGGTAGGAATGGAATATCTTGGCCTCAACACATGAGTAGGTGGTTCTCTCTCAGAAATAGGAAGTTGGAAGTGTAGGTTCGTTCCGATGGCTCTCTTTACGAATGAAGAGTGGGTGGAGGGGTATATATAGCCTCCACACAAAATCTAACTGTTACACACAACTTGCCAATCTCGGTGGGAACGAATTGATAAACTCGGTCGGACCGATTCAGCAAATCTAGTGACTATTAGGTTTTTTGGTGGGACCGACATGCAACTCGGTAGGACCGATATGGTTAGGGTTAGGGAATAACGTAATCTCGGTAAGACCGATTACACAAACTCGGTGAGACCGATTTTGGTAATAAGCTAACCAGAGAGTTGGTCAGGTAAACTCGGTTTGACCGATTACACAAACTCGGTGGGACCGATTTTTGTAATAAGCTAACCAGAGAGTTTGCATTGTAATATCACTAGTACGGATTACTCAAACTCGGTAGGACCGATTTTTGTAATGGACATACACAGAGAGATTACAATCCCATCTCGATGAGACCGAGATCCCTATCGGTGAGACCGATTTGCCTAGGGTTTGTGGCAGTGGCTAAGACATCTTAACTCCGTGGCGCCGGATAGAAAGAATCGGTAGGGCCGAGTTTGACTTTTGGTTTAGGACATATGTGGATGTGAGAAAGTAGTTGAGGGCTTTGGAGCATATCACTAAGCATTTTGAGCAAGCAAGCCATTAAGCAACGCCTCATCCCCTCTTGATAGTATTGGCTTTTCCTATAGACTCAATGTGATCTTGGATCACTAAAATAGAAAATGTAGAGTCTTGTGCTTGGAGCTTGAGCCAATCCTTTGTCTTTAGCATCTTGAAGAGGTTCCACATCCTTTAGTCCATGCCACTCCATTGTTGAACTTGTCTGAAACATACTAGGTAAAAGTGTTAGTCCAACAAGAGATATGTTGACATTAATTACCAAAATCACCCAGGGAGCACTTGTGCTTTCAATCTCCCCCTTTTTGGTAATTGATGAAAACATATATCAAAGCTTTAGATAAAGATATAAAGAATAGCAAGTAAAGCTTTGGAAAGACGTGTAACAAGCATAGGCTCCCCCTACATGTACGCAATCATGTGAATATGGAATATAGAAGCATGTGAATGCATAAGCATGACAGAGTAGGCAATGTGTTACATGTATCTTGGCTATATGCATCAGACAAAAGATGTGACTATGGGAAATGTACCTTCATGCTCATGAGTCCTTCTTGCAAACAGTATGTACATCACCAAGAATTCCTCATGCGCATGATTGTGATGCATATACTTACCTTGTGGTCTTGAGTTGGCTTAGGATGGAATGAACCTGTGAAAATAAGGTTAGATAACACAGATGCACCTACTAGCCAGAGCAAACCGAAAGAAACCACAAGAGTACCAAGACTGGGATGACATGTAGAGTGAGTTCTAAGTACCACATTTGATATAGACATGTCCCCAAAGGTAAAGATGTGTAATGAATTTAAAGAATTTCTTTCCCTTAGATGTCTTGCTCCCCCTGAATCTAGCATGGGATACTGGGAGAAGATAGGGAACAGAAAATCAGAAAATCAGAGCAAAATCAGAGCTCAAAGAAACAAATGAACAGAGCTAATGCAAATAAGCACATTTGAACATGTCTTTCTCCTCAAGAAGACATGTGGCATCTCTCCTCTTGAACACCAAGCATCTGGGATCCTTGAAGATTACTCTCTCCTTGAGTATTCTCTCCCCATAGAGATATGATTAAGCTTTGATGTGATCTCTGTAAGTGCATCTAGTGCCACCCCTAGTTGGTTTTGGAGTATTGACGACAAAGTTGGTTGAGGGACTAATGCATTTGTGATAATTGCAGGATAACGCAGGTAGTGTCCCTCATTGATTCGGTTTACCTATCGGAGATGACCCCTAAAAATGTATGAAGACATTGACGACAATGGTGGTATATGAAGATATTCATATTGAAGACTATGACATGAGAAGACATTGAGTGAAGACTATGGACCGCGAAGACTGTGTTGTTTTGTTGTTTCCTTTTCTTCTTTGTTGAGTCATAGGAACCACCGTACTGTTAAGTGGGGTCCAAGTGAACAAAGTCAGAATGACTGAAGTGATGCTCAACCCAAATCCTATGTCTTCGAGCGAAGACAATGAGAGCAAATCTTATCCAGAGTTGGATGAGTTAGCTTTGCTTGTAGCCCAAGTAAAGTTGTCGTGTGTGTTTGAAATCTGACCGTTGGAACACTTGTCAGTTCCTTAGTGACCCAGAGTCATTTCGGACATATCAGGTCGGGTTGCCTTGTGGCTATAAATAGCCCACCCCCTACACCATAAATTGGTGGCTGCTCGGAGTTAGTTCACGGCTTTTGTCGTTTGAGAGCAACCCACCTCGAAGCCTTTGAGAGAGAGAAATCCTTGCGAGGACAAAGCCCAAACACCCAGAGCCAAAGAGTGTTAGGCATCACTGAAGTCTTTCTGTCTGAGTGACCTGAAGACTTATTACACTTGAGGACTGTGTATCCTCCAGCCGGTTAGGCGTCGCGTTCTGAGCATCCAAGAGTCATTATGGATCGCCGGTGAACGAAGTCTGTGAAGGTTCGGAAGTCTACCTTGAAGACTTACCAGAGTGATTGGGCGAGGACTGTGTGTCCTTAGCTCAAGGGGAATAAGGTGAAGACACGGTCTTCTGAGTTAAATCTCAGCCTCCCTAACCATACGTACAGTTGTCACAGCAACTGGAACTGGTCCAACAAATCCTGTGTCCTCAACAAGTGACTGGTTCCATCTTCTCCCTCCCTTTACTTTGAGTTTGTCTTCATGAAGTCATTGCCTATTTGTCGTACCTATTGACTTCATTGCTTGACTACTATCGGTTGTTGGCTTCATACTATCTTCCATCTTGATCCTTACTACCAAGCTGCTATTAGTCTTTGTACTTTCACATTATTGCATACTTGACTATGGTTTGCTTGTTGTAGTTTATCTTCCGCTGCATATCAATTAGGTCATTTCTATTGTTTGTCTTTGAAACTTCCACGTTTTGAAGACTTTGATAAAAATCGCCTATTCACCCCCTGAGGGAGTCCTGGACTAGGGGGTGTCCGGATAGCCGAACTATCATCATCGGTCGGACTCCAAGACTATGAAGATACAAGATTGAAGACTTCGTCCCGTGTCCGGATGGGACTTTCCCTGGCGTGGAAGGCAAGCTTGGCGATACGGATATGTAGATCTCCTACCATTGTAACCGACTCTGTGTAACCCTAGCCCTCTCCGGTGTCTATATAAACCAGATGGCTTTAGTCCATAGGACGAACAACAATCATACCATAGGCTAGCTTCTAGGGTTTAGCCTCCTTGATCTCGTGGTAGATCTACTCTTGTAATACCCTGATAGAGGCAAAGGTGTCCCGTCTTTCGATGAGATGATGGATATCGCTTTGGTGGCAGTCGACTTTGACGATCCGACTACGAACGTGCGAGGACGTCGCGCCTTAGCAATCGCTAAACCAACTCCAAGAGGTTATTGACCACGCCGGAGCACGATCAACCTGACCACGAGGGTCTGTTTCCTGCGAGCAAACGAAGAACAAGCAAGAAACTGAGATTGCAATCTGGATATTGCGAATATAAGATGAAAGCTTTATTGATCAAGGTGGGGTTCTGTGACGCCTTTGTCTGGTCGTTGAACACAAATGAAGTACGCGAAGTTGCAGCTATGGCAAACTTTTAATCTAAACAAAACCCAAAGTCTAAACGATGCCCTAAGGGCTGTATATATGGAGGAAGAGGGGGGAATTTCGTGTCCCTTGGTGGAGGGGTCCGAAATCAACCCTATCTCTTGTTTCCCCACACATACGGACTCTAAAAATAGCCTATACTTATGTATTTCGAAATTACATGGGCCTGGCCCAATAATAAGGTGACGCAGCACCTAAAATAGCCTCGGGACGAAATTTATGAAGTGGCATCTTGTATATTTCGTCCAAGGCTTCATGCACCCATTATGGTGGCTTCAAAGTCCTGAAATCATCACTTGTAACTCCGTTCTTGTTTCCCTTGCGCATGCCATCATCTCCATGCTTGTTCTTGCTCCAATGTTCATCCTTCTCCAAGCTAGGCCCTTCATTTGTAAGCAAAACAAATGTATCCAATTTAGGCAGCATCATATTCTCATGAACATTAGAATCATTACCCAGAAACGAAAGTACCTGGTAATTTAGTTGGCGTGCACGAGCTCTAGTAATTGGTCCAGTATGTATAGCAGCAGGGGCTGTGGGTGTAACAATTGTATTGATGTCCTCATCGTACCCACATCATCAATATCAATCAAGCAGGATGTAGGGTTTTACCTCCATCAAGAGGGCCCGAACCTGGGTAAAACATCGTGTCCCTTGTCTCCTGTTACCATCTGCCTAGACGCACAGTTCGGGACCCCCTACCCGAGATCCGCCGGTTTTGACACTGACATTGGTGCTTTCATTGAGAGTTCCTCTATGTCTTCACCAATAGGCTCGATGGCTTCTTTGATCATCAACAACGATACAGTCCAGGGTGAGACTTTTCTCCCCGGACAGATCTTCGTATTCGGCGGCTTTGCACTACGGGCCAATTCGCTTGGCCATCTGGAGCAGATCGAAAGCTACGCCCCTGGCCGTCAGGTTAGATTTGGATGTTTGAACTTCACGGCTGACATCCGCGGGGACTTAATCTTCGAAGGATTTGAGCCATAGCCGAGCGCGCCGCACTATCACGATGGGCATGATTTAGCTCTGCAGCCGGACAGTGCCCTGGAGGCCGCACACGAGTCCGCTCCGACCCTCAATTCGGAACTGGCTGCGCAGATCGAGGACGGGTGGCTAGACACCGCCTCGGGGGCTGCAACCTCTATGGCGATGGAGCCGAATACTGACCTTGTCCCTTGTGAAGCTCGTGACTCCAAGGTGTCGGACTCCTCACCGGACTCCGAACCTCCCGCGCCCCCGCCAATCGAATCCAATTGGGCGTTGATCATGGAGTTCACCACTGCGGACATCTTTCAACACTCACCTTTCGGCGACATCTTGAATTCGCTAAAGTATCTCTCGTTATCAGGAGAGCCCTGGCCGGACTGCTGTCAGGACGGTTGGGATGCGGACGACGAAGAAATTCAAAGCCCACCCACCACCCACTTAGTAGCCACTGTCGACGATCTAACCGACATGCTAGACTTTGACTCTGAAGACATCGACGGTATGGACGACGATGCCAGAGACGGCCAAGAACCAGCGCCTACTGGGCACTGGAAAGCCACCTCATCATATGACATATACATGGTGGATATCCCAAAGGATGGGAATGGCGAAGGAACAGCGGAGGATGACCCCTCCAAGAAACAGCCCAAGCGCCGGCGTCAGCGGCGCCGCTCTAAATCCCGCCACGGCAAGAATGGAGATTCCGGCACCGGAGATAATAACACCCCAGACAGTACCGAAGACAACCCCCTCCGGCAAGATTCAGCACAGGAGGACGGAGACGCCAGCCCTCATGAGAGAGCGGCAGATGAAGAGGTAGAGGATTACATGCCTCCCTCCGGAGACAAGGCAAGCCTCGACGACGACGAATTTGTCGTGCCTGAGGATCCCGTCGGACAAGAGCATTTTAAACGCAGGCTTATGGCCACGGCAAACAGCCTCAAGAAAAAGCAGCAATAGCTTAGAGCTGATCAAGATCTGCTAGCCGACAGATGGACTGAAGTCCTTGCGGCCAAAGAGCATGAGCTCGAACGCCCCTCCAATAGCTACCCTAAACGCAAGCTGCTCCCCCGATTAGAGGAGGAGGCATATGAACCTGCATCACCAGCGGACAACACGGCTGACCGACCACCCCATGGCCGCGACAGAGAGGCCTCTAGGCCCTCCACTAGAACCGTACCCCGTCATCGCTCGAAAAGCACAAGGCCACAGGGGAACGCTCTGGACTTGCGAGATATACTGGAGGATAAGGCAAGACAATCAAGATCGATCTACGGATCGCGTGGGCGCCCCATGATATGGGACGACAACCGTCGCGCCGGACACAGCAAGTCCGGCCGGGCCAAACACAGTAGACAAAGCTCTTTTGAGCTTTGTCGTGATATAGCCCAATACAGAGGCGCCGCACACCCACTATGCTTCACAGATGAAGTAATGGATCATCAAATCCCCGAAGGGTTTAAACCCGTGAATATTGAATCTTACGATGGCACAACAGACCTCGCGGTTTGGATCGAAGACTATCTCCTTCATATCCACATGGCCCGCGGTGATGATCTTCACGCCATCAAATACCTCCCACTCAAGCTTAAAGGACCAGTTCAGCATTGGCTTAACAGCTTGCTAGCAGAATCAATTGGGAGTTGGGAGGACCTGGAAGCCGCATTCCTGGATAACTTCCAGGGCACGTATGTGTGACCACCAGACACTGACGACCTAAGCCACATAATTCAGCAGCCAAACGAATCGGCCAGACAATTCTGGACACGGTTCTTAACTAAGAAAAATCAAATCGTCGACTGTCCGGATGCGGAGGCCCTCGCGGCCTTCAAACATAACATCCGCGACGAGTGGCTTGCCCGACACCTGGGATAGGAAAAGCCGAAATCCATGGCAGCCCTCACATCACTCATGACCCGCTTCTGCGCGGGAGAGGACAGCTGGCTAGCCCACAGCAACAACCTCAGCAAAAATTCTGACAGTCCGGATATCAAGGACCTCAATGGCAGGTCGCGTCGCAACAAGAACAAATGCCGCATTAACGGCGACAATAATGAGGATACGACAGTCAATGCCGGATTCAGAGGCTCTAAACCCGGTCAGCGGAAAAAGCCATTCAAAAGAACTACTCCGGGTCCGTCCAATTTGGACCAAATACTCGATCGCTCGTGCTAGATACACGGCACCCCCGAAAAGCCAGCTAACCACACCAACAGGGACTGTTGGGTATTCAAGCAGGCAGGCAAGCTAATTGCCGAAAACAACGACAAGGGGTTGCATAGCGATGATGAGGAAGAGACCCGACAGCCAAACAATAGAGGACAGAAGGGTTTCCCCCCACAAGTGTAGACGGTGAACATGATATACGCAACCCACATACCCAAAAGAGAGCGGAAGCGTGCACTCAGGGATGTATACGCGATGGAGCCACTCGCCCCGAAGTTCAACCCATGGTCCTCCTGCCCGATCACTTTTGATCGAAGGGACCACCCCACCAGCATCCGCCACGGCGGATTCGCCGCATTGGTTTTAGACCCAATCGTCGATGGATTTCACCTCACCAGAGTCCTGATGGACGGCGGCAGCAGCCTGAACCTGCTTTATCAGGATACAGTGCACAAAATGGGCATAGACCCCTCAAGGATTAAACCCACAAAGACGACCTTTAAAGGCGTCATACCAGGTGTAGAGGCCAATTGTACAGGCTCAGTTACACTGGAAGTGGTGTACGGATCCCCGGATAACTTCCGAAGCGAGGAGTTAATCTTCGACATAGTTTCGTTCTGCAGCGGCTATCATGCCCTGCTCGGACGTACCGCGTTTGCCAAGTTCAACGCGGTGCCGCACTACGCATACCTCAAGCTCAAGATGCCAGGCCCTCGAGGAGTCATCACGGTCAACGGAAACACTGAACGCTCTCTCCGAACGGAGGAACATACAGCGGCTCTCGCGGCAGAAGTACAGTGCAGCCTCTTAAGGCAATTCTCGAGTCCGGCCATTAAGCGACCAGACACGGCTAAACGCGCCCGAAGTAACCTACAACAAGACCACCTGGCACGTTCCGAGCACGCATAGCAATGCGGCCCCAACCCTAGCCCCTGCAAAATTGCAAGACTGGTCCTTCGCATACATCATTACGCTCTGGAGATACCATGGGCATAGGGGGAGGGGCACGACCACGATAGGCCCAGAATGCGGCTTAACCACACCAGGGGCTCTCAAGTGTGTTGTTCTTTTTTTCTCTTTTTCCTTTTTTTTACCCAAAGGACCCCGTTCATCAGAGGCCCTGTCCGGCAGTAGACCTGCCGAATTCACGATGCAACAGCCAGGGAAGGAGAAAGGCTACGACAATATCCAGGTGGTCTCCATTGCGAGCATTAACTCTGTTTTATACACCATTCCGCAGCCTACCCCTGGAGGGGGACATGTTTAATAGTCCCATCCCTTGCTTATCGCACTATTTGTATCGTTCTGCATTCATAGCAGTATTTCCTGAATAAACAATGTAGCACCTTTTTGCTTATAATTGCATTTCTTTCTCATACATATGTTCATTTATGACATGTTGCATCCGTACACTTTGGTACGGCTAAATACACCAGGGGCTTATGTTTCCCGCATCATGGTGTGATAAGTCCGAACACTTTCACAAGTGCGGCACCCCGAACTTATAGCATTATATGAATCGGCTCTGAATCATGACTTGGGTCAATAGTTGGGTTTTCCCGGCTCCCATGTTTTGGTACCTTACATTCTGTTGTATCGGCTAAGGTAGCACTGGGAGAACCACTGCGATTGCACCCCAGTTGAGCTGGGCGAGCGCCTCAGTGGAGAAATCTAAAACTGACCGTCATGATGAGGCGAGAGCCGGTCGCTGTTTGAGAGGTTTTTTCGAGTCCCTAAAGACTTATGCCGCTTAGAGCGAGGAACCGGGTTTGTCCGGCCCAGGCGTGGATAGCGCCCCGAATTCGGCCTTCCGAACACTAGGGGCTTCGCCGAAATTTAAAATTATAGAATTCTATGGCTAAGTGAGAGTGTTCAAGCATTATAAGTCCGGTTGCCTTGTTCGTTGTGTTGAGCGCCTCCCTAGATGGACCCAAAAATGGGAACAAGAGTGCTCAAATTTATCCCGAACACCCCAGCACTCGTGGCATGGGGGCTGAAGCCGACGACTTGCCATCTCTCAGATTTGATAAACGATCGCACAGAAGGTAATATTTTAAATTAACAAGCGTTTCTTAGCGCATATGAACAAAGTTTTCAGCGCACGGGATAACAAAATGCGAGTCTACTCAAATATTACATCTTTGGAGCACTCACCCGCAATAATGCGGGCACCCTTCAGGACACTCTTATAATACATCTCGGGCGTGCGATACTCCTTGCCCGGCGGTGGCGCGTCCGTCACAAGCTTCTCAGCATCCATCTTGCCCCATTGCACCTTTGCGCGGGCAAGGGCCCGACGGGCACCTTTAGTACAGGCGGAGTGCTTGATGACTTCAACCCATGGACACGCATCCACCAGCCGCCGCACCAGGCCGAAGTAGCTCCCAGGCATGGCCTCCTTGGGCCACAACCAAACTTGAGGCCCTTCATGGCCTGTTCGGCCACCTTGTGGAGCTCGACCAGCTGCTTCAGTTGGTCGCTAAGGGGCACCGGATGTCTGGCCTCAGGATACTGAGACCAGAAGACCTTCTCCGTCGATCTCCCCTCCTCGGCCCTATAGAAAGCGGCAGCATCGGACACGCTGCGGGGCAGATCTGCGAAAGCTCCTGGAGAGCTCCAAATTCAGGTAAGTGATAGGTAATTCACACTCACATGCTTACTTTGCATGAAAAATGCCTTACCTGTCGCTATTTTCTTCAACGCCTCGATTTTCTGGAGGGCCTTGTAGGCTTCGGCCTTAGCGGCTTTGGCACTCTCAAGAGCCGATGCAAGCTCGGACTCTCGAGTCTTCGAGTCGCGCTCCAAACTCTCATGTTTTTCCACGAGAGCCTGGAGCTCTTGCTGTACCTCCGCCACCCGCGCCTCCTGCTTCTCTCGCTCGGTGCACTCCGCGGCTGCATTACATTCGGCCGCGGACACCGCCTCCTTCAGGGTCGCCACCTTGTTCGTGGCCCCTGCAATACCCACGTTATCCTTGTCATTCTTCTTGCAACCAAATCCTTTTCTGTAAGGTACAATTTTAATAAGGTGTTACTCACCTTCCTTGTCCTCGAGCTGCTTCTTGGCACGGCCGAGCTCGTTCTCGGACCGCTCGAGGCTTTGCTTCAAAGTATTGACCTCCGCAGTCAGTGCGGCAGAGGTCAGCAGCACAGCCTGCAATCCCATATTGACATATTTTTTATGACTCCTGCATATATCTTTTTAGATCCTCAGTCCGGCTTTTCTTTCCAAACATCGAACCGAGCATCAGGGGCTACTGTCTATGCGGTAATATTTTACATATATCAAAATTCTTACCTCAAAGCCTGTTAGAAGGCTGCTGCAGGCTTCGGTCAGCCCGCTCTTGGCGAGCTGAACCTTCTGAATCACCGCACTCATGACGGTGCGGTGTTCTTCTTCGACGGAAGCGCCGTTGAGCGCCTCCAGCAAGCTATCCGGCGCCTCCGGTTGGACAGAGGCCGCCGACATCACAGTCTTGCCCTTCTTACGAAGGGGCTGCCCGCCGAACTCCGGAGCCACTATAGGTTCCGGTGCGGAGTCCGGTGCAAAGTCCGGGAGGTTGCCCTGCGGCACCTCCGGGGCCTCCTCCTCCTGGCCGGTCCCTTCCCGGGATCCCACTTCGGCATCATCCGCATCACGAGGGGTGGAGGCGGTCGAAAGGGAATCCATATCCGACGCACCCAAGGACCCGCTCAACGAAGCGGGAAGATCATCCTTGGGCGGACTGCAGGGTTGTATGCGGCATTAGAAAGACACCATGTGGCGAAAAGAAAAATCATGAAGTTATTCGGGAGTCCGGATACTTACGATCTCGCCAGGGGCTTGGCCCTTGGAGGCCAATCCTCGTCGTCGTCGCCGGCTTTGGCAGAGCAGTCCGGGGGAAGAGTCCTTCCCTTCTTGGACCCTTCGGCCTCCCTCGTTGAGGAGGCCTTCCTTTTCTTCCCTCCCCCCGCTAGGGGAGAGGCCTCTTTCTTCTCCTCCTCGCCTTCGTGGGAGGAGTCCACCTCGGAGTCATCGTCCGATGACACCTGAAAATAGGAACTCTTTCGAGTGCTCGTGGCCTTCTTCTTGGCCTTCTTCTCCAGCACCACGTGGGGTGCCGGAACCAGCAGTTCCGTTAAGCGGGCGTCCGCTGGGTCTTCTGGCAAAGGGGCCGGACAGTTAGTGTGATCGGCCTTCTTCAGCCAGTCCTGTCAAAGGAAAGGGAGTTTAGATCCTGCATAGAGTCAAACTATGGAAAACAAGTGTCCCGTAAAGGGCAAAATCGCTTACCTCGCTAGCCGGACACTGCGAGCTGAATCTGCGATCTTCGGTAGCGGATGCGGGAGCCTCGGCGCCCTTAAACAGCACCCTCCAGGCCTCTACGTACGTAGTGTCGAAGAGCCCGCTCAAAGTCTGGTGCTGCGCCGAATCGAACTACCACATATTGAAGTCCCGTTGTTGGCACGGGAGAATCCGGCGGATGAGCATGACCTGGACTATGTTGACAAGCTTGAGCTTCTTGTTCACTAACTTTTGTATGCAGGCTTGAAGTCCGGTCAGCTCCTCCGAATCACCCCATGTCCGGCCACTCTCTTTCCAGGAGGTGAGCCGTATGGGGATGCCAAATCTGAATTCGGGGGCCGCTGCCCATTCAGGGTCACGCGGCTCAGTGATGTAGAACCACCCCGATTCCCACCCCTTGATGGTTTCCACGAAGGTGCCCTCGAGCCAAGTAGCGTTGGGCATCTTGCCCACCATGGCGCCTCCGCACTCCGCTTGGCTGCCCTTCACAACCTTCTGCTTGACACTGAAGGTCTTGAGCCACAAGCCGAAGTGGGGCTGGATGCAGAGGAAGGCCTCACACACGACGATAAACGCCGAGATGTTGAGGATGAAATTCAGGGCCAGATCATGGAAATCCAGGCCGTAGTAGAACATGATCCCCCGGACAAAGGGATGGAGTGGGAAGCCCGGTCCGCGGAGGAAATGGGAAAGGAATAGTACCCTCTCATGGGGCCTGGGGGTGGGGATGAGCTCCCCCTCGTCGGGGAGCCGGTGCACGATGTTGCTGGACAGATATCCGGCGCTGCGCAGCTTCTGGATGTGCCCCTCCATAACGGAGGAGGCCATCCACTTGCCTCCCGCTCCGGACATAGTTGGAGAAGGTTGAGGTGAGATGTGCGGACTTGGGCGCTGGAGCTCGAGTTCGCGGAGATGGATAAGCAAAGGAGGAAGAAGGCGTGGGTAAAAGGGTAGATCTTTATCCCCTTATATGGGCGGACGAAACCATGCGTCCCCACCAGCCTGATAAAACTCGCTTATCTCCCAAGCGCCGCAATCAATGGCGCGGTTGGGTTACCCACGTCCGTATTGATGGGAATCTCGGAATAAGGGGAACACGATCTCTGCTTCGACAAGACGTGCCAAGGAAACTGCTTCGCTAAACGCGCTGAGGTGGTACAATAAAAACAATTCAAGTAATGGCTTGGTGGTGGTGTGACGTCACGCCACAAAATACGTCAGCAGATTGAACTTGTGTAAATATTATTCTCTCTACGGTGGTATGTGGAATTTATTTTGCAGAGCCGGACACTATCCTGGTGTTCACAATCTTCTATGAATTATTCGGAGGAGGAACCCGCCTTGCAATGTCGAAGACAATATGCGCGCCGAACTCGTCGTCATTGAAGCCTGGTTCAGGGGCTACTGAGGGAGTCCTGCACTAGGGGGTGTCCGGATAGCCGAACTATCATCATCGACCGGACTCCAAGACTATGAAGATACAAGATTGAAGGCTTCGTCCCGTGTCCGGATGGGACTTTCCTTGGCGTGGAAGGCAAGCTTGGCGATACGGATATGTAGATCTCCTACCATTGTAACCGACTCTGTGTAACCCTAGCCCTCTCCGGTGTCTATATAAACCAGATGGCTTTAGTCCATAGGACGAACAACAATCATACCATAGGCTAGCTTCTAGGGTTTAGCCTCCTTGATCTCGTGGTAGATCTACTCTTGTAATACCCACATCATCAATATCAATCAAGCAGGACGTAGGGTTTTACCTCCATCAAGAGGGCCCGAACCTGGGTAAAACATCGTGTCCCTTGTCTCCTGTTACCATCCGCCTAGACGCACAGTTCGGGACCCCCTACTCGAGATCCGCCGGTTTTGACACCGACACCCCCCCTCTAGTCGATAACTAGCACTTTCAATTGGTATCAGAGCAAGGTACTCCCTTGTTTTGTGTGATTCAGTTTAACCACCTGGAGTTTAGCTATGTCGACTGCAGGGATAATCAAAGTCTCCGCTGCTTGCCCCGTGTTCGATGGAACTGAATATCCCTACTGGAAGAATAAGATGCGCATGCATCTTGAAGCCATTGATGTCGACCTCTAGTATGTCGTCAAGAACAGTGTTCCCAAAACTGGTGAAGGTGTCACCCCTACTGATGTCAAGAAGTTCATTCAACTGGACTCGACTGCAAAGAACATCATCTGTGGTCATCTAACCAAAGGACAGTATGGCCGTGTGAGTGCTCTGGAAACATCAAAGCTAGTCTGGGACTGGCTATCCAAGGTCAACAGAGGCGTCTCAACTCAGAGAGATCAAAGGATCAGTGTTCTTCGCAACCTCTTCAACCACTTTAAGAGAAACGACAATGAAAATGTCCAGCTCACGTTTGATTGCCTCACCGACATCACAAATGAGCTTCAGGCTCTCAGCGCCACTGAGATTACCAAGCATGAAATCATCAAGACACTACTGAGATCACTTGATAGCTCCTTTGACACCCTTGCCCTCATGATACAAGAACGCCCTGACTTCAAGACACTCGATCCGTCTGATATACTTGAGAGGCTCAACACACATGAGTTCCAGCTTTCTGAGAAAAGAGATATCTATGGTCCCAACTATGGCCGAACTCGCGCTTTGAAGGAAAAAGTTGTTTCCTCATCTGAAGAAGAATCTGACTGCGGTTCTGATGATCTTGAAGACATTGGAAAGGAACTTGCTATGCTTGTGAAGAAGTTCCAGAAGTTCACCAAGAAGAAGGGCTTCAGAAAGTCTTCACGATCTAGCTCAAGAAATGATGAAGCTTCCACTCATGACAACAAGAAGAGAACATGTCACAAGTGCAAGAAACCTGGATACTATATCTCTGAGTGTCCACAGTGGGACAATGAGAAGAAGAAGAAGAAGAAGAAGAAGAAGAGCAAGGAATATGATTCTGATGACAACAAGAAGAAGAAATCTTCAAATTCTTCTTCCAAGTCCTCATCAAGGTCTTCATCTCATAAGAAGAGCTCATCTGGCAAGGCTCGTGCTTTTGTTGGCAAGGAAATGGATTCAGAGGAGGAGTCTGCTTCTGAGGAGGCGGAGGTGGAATCTGAAGAGGAATCCGACCCTGGCGTTGCAAGTCTGGCTCTAGCCACAGCCTATGTTGCCAAGTCCATCTTCAACATTGAAGACAATGACTTCCACACCAACGCTGTGGCTGATGACAAGGACGATCCTGCTCCCACCTACTGCTTCATGGCACGTGGTGCCAAGGTAAAATCACGTGATGCTTACTTTCAAACGTCAAGTGAAGATGACTCTGATTGTGAATCAAAACCCAGCTACAAAACACTTGCTAAAATTGCAACTGAACAACAAAAGGCTATGGAACATACTTGTCACACCCTAGCTAGTTCATGCATTAGAGTGTTGCATCATGTCTATTTTTCTCAACAGAAACTTGAAATGGGGATGACAGAACCCCCAGCCCCCTCTGAAACCAACTAGGGTTTACTAAAAACATTTTCAATGAACCTGAAATGGCCTTCTAAAATGTCCATCATTTTTGTCTTAGTTCAGAACCTCTGCCAAAAGTGATGCACAACTTTCTAGGTCATCCTAAGATCTTTGAATTAAATCATAAGTATTTGAATTTGGGCATTTAAAATTTATAAAAATATTTTAATGCTCAAATAAACCCAAACTAAAATGTTCCTTGCTGGAAATATTCCAACTAAGGACCAGTTGCAGTTTGGTGAATTTTGGAGTTGCCTAGGTATTTTTAGAAATTCAACAAACTTACAGAATAAAAACAGAAACGGAAAAAAGGGGAAAGACTTACCTGGCGCCACCCAGAGGCCCACCTGCCGGCCCAGCCCAGCCACCGCTCCAGCGAGCTGCTTGGCTTGGCCAGGCAGGCAGGCAGGTGCTCGACGGCGGCCGCAGCGTGCGCCACGCAGCTGCCCGTCGCCCTGCTTCCCCCTCTCGTCCCCCTGTGACCTTGGATGAGCTCCACGTCGTGCCTCGAACCCCCTAGACACTCTCATTCAGCCCCAGCTCCTCTCCCTCGCTCTCCCACGCCATGGCCGACGCCACCGCCGCCGCACCCTCGCCGTAGTCGCGCTCTCCGTCAACCTCGCGCTGCGCCACCGTGTCCAGGAGCTTCGCCACCCTCTACTCCTTCGAACTAGCCGAGCCCCGAGCGCTCGCGTGCCCCGAAGCCACCGCACTGACCTCGACCGAACCGCCATCGCCGGAGATCCCCTTTGCCCTCGCCGCCGCACCTGCTCGTCCCCGACCGCGTTGCCTGCTCCCTCGAGATCGCCGTGAGCTTGGCTACCTCCTCCCCCTTCCTTTTCTTGCTCTCGTGCACCACCGCGAGCACACGAAGTTCACCGCACGCGCCGCCACGGAGCTCGTCGCCGACGTGTCTCCGGCTAACCACCGGCCACCCCACCTTGTCTAACACACTCACCGTGTCCCCAGGGGCCCAACGCACTTCACCACGGGCCTCGCCGTGCCCCGTAGCGTCGGATCCATCTTCACCCGACTCTGGCAACCGCCAAAGTCGTCGCCGGCAACGTCTCCGGCCACCCCGAGCTCAACCACCACCACCAGTAGCCGCGGCTCGGTCTCAGCTACGCGTAGATGCCCTCTGCCGCCCTTTGGGTCGCCGGAATGCACAAAATCACTTCCGCCGCCGCGTTCGGCCTCGCCGGCGGCTAGACGCCGGCGTGTTTGACTTTGACCTTGACCTTGACCAGGGTGGGCCCAGTTTGACTTCCCTGAGTCTATGACAAGTGGGGCCCCCTCCGCTAATTAACCCAGATTATTTTAAACTAAATTAAGTTAGTTTAATTAACTACTGACATGCGAGACCCACTGGTCAGTTTGACCTGGACCGGCCTGTTGACTTGCTGAGGTCAGCATGACATCATGCTGACGCAGTAATCCTTTTCTGGAATTAAAATAAATCCAGAATGATTTATAAATTCCAGAAAATACCCCAAACTTCAAAAAATCATAGTAAATCAACCATAACTCCAAATGCAAAGTGTTATCTATGAAAAATGATCGGAAAAATCCAATCTATCCATCTGTACTGGTTTCATGCATGTTTAAGCAAGCTAACCTCATGTTTAGAGCAGAACTAGATAAGCACTTATAAGGGCCATGTATGAGTTTGAAAATTGAATCTTTGATTCAAAATGGTTCAAACCCATCTGGTTCTAGTTGCATTAGCCCAACACACTCATATTGCCATGTTTCATGCATGCATCATATTATTGCATATTGTTTGGTAATGTTGTGTATCGGTGCTCTTTGCGGCAGGTTCTGCCTCCGAGGAGTACCACGATTACCCTAACGAAGAACAATATCAGTGCATCGACCCACCAGGCAAGCAACCAACCATTTGATCATATCGATACAATCCCATGTTCTCGCTCCTGCTCTCTTTTACTGCATTAAGACAACGCGTTTCAAACTGCTGTGTGCTAAGGTAGTTGAACCCTTTTCCTCTGCATGACCTGTCATTGCCACAGTAACTAGATGAAACCCACTAGCATGTGTAGGAGTTGTTTGAGCCATATGTATGTGTTGTTCCTACCTTTCTATGCCTGCTATGCTCAGAGTCGTGTCAGGTCTGGTTCATCTGGGTGATGGGCTAGAGTGAAATGATCGTGTCGGTAATGAGAGTGATGTGGTGAACACGGTTTGGTAAAGGTATCGATGAAAGGCCATGTAGGAGTACATGGTGGGTTGTTTCATTGAAGCCGACCTTAAGCACTGAGATCTGTATGTGTGATTTAAGATACAGCTACTACCATGCATTGGGCCCTGAAATATGACCCTGCTCGACTTCTTATTCACCCTAGTCCTCTGTCCAGGAGTTGCAAGTAGTTTCTGGTGTTTGTAGCCTACTGGAGGCCGTGGACAGTGCTGACCGTAGGGGTGGGCTGTGATGCGGTAGGTACATGGCATGGTGTATCGGATACCCGTTAGGTATCTCGGGAACCCTGTACACATCGTTCGGGGCCGTATGGGAAACCTCTGCCGGACTCCCTGCGGATGGAACCTGGATAGGCAATAAACCTGGACTAGAGACTTAGGTGTTTAGGTAGGTCGTGGTCTACACCCACGTCGGCTTTCGCTTGAAGTCTGCCGAGCACATGTCATGTGCAGACGCTAAGTGGTGGAAACATGTATGAAGAAGTACACCCCTGCAGGGTTAACATTATCTATTCGAATAGCCGCGTCCGCGGTAAAGGACTACTTGGTTGCCTATACAGTTCATAGACAAGGAAACTGGAAACTACTAAAAATCTCAAGATAAGCGTGAGTGCCGAGGATGGCTCTTCTGTAGGATGCCGGAGGTGGATCCTCGGTGGTGTATTGAAGTGGTGAGTAGTGGACTCGTGTGCGCAAAACCATTTCAAGTTGGGGTATCGTAGGATAGCTTAGCCAAGAGTCAAAGATGGCTTGCTGCAATAACCCCACCAACCCTTCTTGATAATGTGCATGTATGTAGGATCTGATGTAAGTCTTGCTGAGTACCTTTGTACTCATGTTGCTTTAATTTACATTTTTTTCAGAAGACGCTGCAACCCCTTCTGACGGGTTCTTCGTAGACATTGACATCGATGAGTAGACCGAGGCCCAGGTGGTGATCCTGAGCTTGTGAAGGCCCACGTAGTATAGCCAGGCTTTCCCAAGCCTCTTTTATTTTACTAGTTGTCTGTACTTAGACAAGTTTACTTCCGCTGTTGGCTTGTATGTCTGTATGACTTGAATGCTGGGTCGTGTGACCCGTACTTGTGTGTATGCTATGTATGGCTCTCTGAGCCTTAAATAAAGTACTTGTGTTGTAGAGTCATGTTGTGACGCCTTGTTGTATTTGCACATATCGAGCATATTGTGTGTATGATTGAAATGCTTGATATGTGTGGGATCTGACTATCTAGTTGTTTATTCTTAGTAGCCTCTCTTACCGGGAAATGTCTCCTAGTGTTCCCACTGAGCCTTGGTAGCTTGCTACTGCTCCGGAACACTTAGGCTGGCCGGCATGTGTCCTTCTTCGTTCCTGTGTCTGTCCCTTCGGGGAAATGTCACGCGATGAATACCGGAGTCCTATTAGCCCGCTACAGCCTGGTTTACCGGAGTCCTGCTAGCCCAGTGCTACAGCCCAGATTCACTTGCTGATGACCGACACGTTTGATGCTGGGTCATGGATGCCTGTCCCTGTAAGTCTGTGCCACTTTGGGTTTATGACTAGCCATGTCAGCCCGGGATTTTTACCATATGGATGCTAGCGACACTATCATATACGTGTGCCAAAAGGCGCAAATGGTCCCGGGCAAAGGTAAGACGACACCCGTGGGAATACCGTGCGTGAGGCCGCAAAGTGATATGAGGTGTTACATGCTAGATCGATGTGGCATCGAGTCGGGGTCCTGACAATACTCAAAAACTGTTAGACAAAAGCGATGACCTGTTGGATGCGGAAATGACACGTTCACAGTCCTTAGTTGAAGACATAAAAAATCTTCATGCTAAGTACCAAGAACTTGAAAGTCTTCATGAGACGCTCTCAACCACTTATGAAAAGCTCTCCTATGATTATCTTCAAAGGAAGCAAGAGCTTGAGAAATTGAAAGCGGCTCATGAAGATCTTCAAAAGGAGAATGAGTAACTTCGCGCTCAACAGATCAGTTCCGCTCAGGATGGATTTGAACCACCTTGTGTAAAATGCATTGAGTGTGATAACGCTACCTCTGTTGTTGAATGTTCCACTGCTGCTACTGTTGCATTGTCTTCAACTACTGATGTGGAAACTAACCCCTCTACGGAGGATACCACTACTATTGCTGATGAAAATGCTAGGTTGAAGACATTGCTTGAAACAGGGATGTATAAAAGTCTGAAAGGACATCAGACACTTTGCGATGTCCTCAAAAAGCAGATTCTGAACCGAAACCCTAGGAAAGAGGGTGTTGGGTGTGAGAGGAAAATGAATGTTGATGGTTCCTACTGGAAGCCTGAGCGGTATCCCAAAACCACATGGGTTGCTGCAAAGGGACCTTCAGTGGATCCATCCACCTTATCTGGCTTTACCTGTGCTAATCCTATCATCATTGATGAATCCTTTGATGCAAACTATAAACTGTTCAAAAATCAGAACAGTGAAGTGTTTGCCAGGTATATTGGTACTAACTGTAGGAATGGACCACCTATGAAGAAGATCTGGGTACCTAAGCAGTGTATTGAGAATCTTCATGTGAATGTCATCATGACACCACCAAGGAAGAAGACAAACCCCAGACCTATGGCTTCATATGACCCAAAGGCTTCATACAGATACAGGACTCACCTGAGTCACCCTAACACCAATGTTTTGCAGGGAAATTGTACTCAAACTTATGAATATGAGCGTGTGTCTTCAAACCGCTATGTTCATAAAACTAAGAACTTTTCTGCTTATTCATATGAGTATCATCCATCTCCTGCAAGGCTATTTGTTAGGGCTTCAAGGCCAATATTCTCAGATGCTGCAGTTAGACTCATTGCTTCTAAGCCACCCCTGAAGATGTGGGTGGTGAAGAAGAAATAACTTTCTTTTGCAGAATAAGGTCTCCAGCCTGCAATGAAAGGCGTCCGATACTATTGCTGGGGACCTAAAACACATTAAGGGATGCATGATAAAATGGTCTTACTATGTATTTCACATGTGAATCGCTTACCAGTCATACTATGAGTTCTAACCTTGATCTAAGCTGGGATAATCCCTGTGTGCGTCAAATGCTTATGCTTCACAACACTCTTTGTGAATCCTATCCTCCTAACTACACTGTAGGGTATGACACCTCATGCTTCAGAGTGGATTATGGACAGCGGATGCACTAATCATATGACTGGTGATCGAAGTCTTCTCATGGACTCAACCTTACGTCCATCAGACAAGAGTCACATCACATTTGCTGACACTGGTAAAAGCAAGGTATTGGGTCTAGGTAGAGTTGCAATCTCAAAGGATCAACACATGGATAAAGTGATGCTTGTTGAATCCCTTGGGTTCAACTTCATGTCTGTCTCAATGCTTTGTGACTTGAACATGATTGTGCTATTCGGAAAATATCGTTGCCTTGTACTAATGGAATCTAACAAGTCTCTAGTCTTTGAAGGGTATCGGAAAGATGATCTATACATGGTAGATTTCTCAGCAGGTCCACAGCTTGCCGTATGTCTTCTTGCAAAAGCTTCAGAATGCTGGCTCTGGCATCGGAGGATGGGGCATGCTGGCATGAGGAACTTACACACACTCGTCAAGAAGAAGCATGTCATAGGCATTGAGGGTGTCAAGTTCAAGAAGGATCATTTGTGTGGTGCCTGCAAAGTTGGAAAGATGACTAGGGCAAAGCACCCCTCGAAGACAATCATGACGACATCTCAACCCTTCGACCTATTACACATGGATTTATTTCGCCCTACTCACTACTCTACCCTCACAACAACAGCTTGTCTCTATGGCTTCGTCATTGTTGATGACTACTCAAGATATACATGGGTGCACATAATTCTCTACAAGACTGAAGTGCAAGATGTCTTCAGACGCTTCGCCAATTGAGCCATGAACAATTATGGCATCAAGATCAACCATATCAGAAGTGACAACGGCACTGAGTTCAAGAACACCGGGCTTGATCTTTATCTGGATACAATGGGAATCACTCATGAGTTTTCTGCTCCATACACACCTCAGCAAAATGGCATTGTAGAGCGCAAGAACAGAACCCTCATTGAGATGGCTCACACAATGCTCGACGAGTACAAGACACCAAGAAAGTTCTGGCCTGAAGCTATTGATACAGCATGTCACATCATCAACCGTGTCTACATCCATAAGCTTCTGAACAAAACATCCTATGAGCTCCTTACTGACAAGAAGCCAAATGTCAGCTACTTCAGAGTATTTGGTGCTAGGTGCTGGATCAAGGATCCCCATCACAAGTCAAAATTTGCACCTAAAGCTCACGAAGGCTTCATGCTCGGTTATAGAAAGGACTCGCACTCTTACAGAGTCTTCAACCTCTATCTCTACAAAATTGTTGAAACTGTGGACGTGCGATTTGATGAAACCAACGGTTCACAAAGAGAGCTCCTGCCAAGTACACTAGATGAAGCTCCGCCCAGCGAATCTACCAAGCTGATGGGAACTGGTGAAATCATGCCTTCTGAAGCACAGCCTGAAGAGGAACTTATCATTTCTGCACCAAACCAACCTGAAGACAATGCTCAGACCGAAGACAATCCTCCCAATGATGACAATGATCAGCCAGAGCAAGGTCTTCATCCAGTTCATCCTTGTGTTGCAAATGAAGTACAAATTGAGAAGATAATTGATAGCATCAATGCACCTGGTCCACTTACTCGCTCAAGAGCAACACAGTTAGCAAATTTCTGTGGGCACTTTTCGTTTGTGTCAATATCAGAACCCAAGAAAGTTGTTGAAGCCTTTATGGAACCTGAATGGATTCAAGCTATGCAAGAAGAACTTCAACAGTTAAAGCTGAAAAATGTTTGGGAACTAATCAAGCGTCCTAACCCTTGCAAGCATAACATTATTGGCACAAAATGGATATATCGAAACAAGCAAGATGAGCATGGTCAAGTCGTCAGAAACAAAGCACGTCTTGTGGCTCAAGTATATACTCAAGTTGAAGGAATTGACTTCGATGAAACATTTGCTCCTGTGGCTAGGCTTGAAGCTATTCGCATACTGCTAGCCTATGCTAACCACCACAACATCTTACTATATCAAATGGATGTGAAGAGTGCATTCCTCAACGGGAAGATTGAAGAAGAAGTGTACGTTGCTCAACCACCTGGCTTTGAAGATCCAAAACATCCTGATATGGTGTACAAGCTAAACAAAGCACTGTATGGCCTCAAACAAGCTCCTCGCGCTTGGTATGATACGATCAAAGACTTCCTGAAGAGCAAAGAATTCAAACCTGGATCCCTCGATCCCACACTCTTCACGAAGACATATGATGGAGAACTGTCTGTGTGCCAAATATATGTGGATGACATTATCTTCGGCTGCACCAACTAGAAGTATAGTGATGAGTTTGGATACATGATGCAAGAGCAATATCAGATGTCCATGATGGGTGAGCTCAAGTTCTTCCTTGGTATTCAAATTTGTCAGCAAAGGAATGGCTTCTTCATATCTCAAGAAATATATCTCAAAGACTGTCTGAAGAAGTTTGGAATGCAAGATTTCAAAGGTTACACGACGCCAATGCCAGCCAAACATCATCTGGGTCCCGACGACAATGGTAAAGAGTTCGATCAAAAGGTATACCGCTCCATGATTGGTTCTTTACTTTACCTATGTGCATCTAGGCTAGATATTATGCTTAGTGTTTGCATGTGTGCTCGATTCCAAGCGGCACCAAAGGAATCGCATCACTTAGCTATGAAGCGAATTCTTCGATATTTGGCTTACACCCCAACACTCGGATTATGGTATCCAAAGGGCTCAAAATTTGATCTGGTTGGATTCTCGGATGTTGATTATGCTGGTGACAAGGTGGATCACAAGTCTACATCAGGCACATGTCACTTTCTGGGACGATCACTTGTCTGTTGGTCTTCAAAGAAGCAAAACTGTGTATCACTCTCAACTACTGAATCTGAATACATTGCTGCTGGATCTTGCTGCGCTCAGCTTCTATGGATGAAGCAAACTCTCAAGCATATGGCGTCAATCTGAAACAAGAACCTCTCTTCTGCGACAACGAAAGCGCCATCAATATTGCCAACAATCCAGTCCAACACTCGAAGACAAAGCACATTGAAATTCGTCATCACTTTCTCAGAGATCATGTCATGAAGAAAGATATTGACATCATTCACGTCAACACTGAAGAGCAACTGGCAGATATCTTCACAAAGCCCTTGGATGAGAAATGGTTTTGCAAGTTACGGTGTGAGCTAAATATCTTGGAATCCTCAAATGTCCTGTGATCAGGCACACATCCTAACACTTATGCATGCTGATGACTTAGATGTGCAACACACGAAGTAAAGTATATCTTCAGTCAATGAAGACTTACATTCTGAGTGTGAATACATTAACGTGGAATTTGACTTCGGAGCGCCACGATAATTGTGCGCCGTGTCTGGGTCTAATACTTCCTATACGGTGGGTAACGCCACCACCAAATTTCTTGGTTTGAAGTGTTTCACTCATGGTGTTATTTTTGCAATGTCTTCTCATTTGGTTTGTCTTCAAATTTCAACTTATCTTCATGATTTACTTCACTATGTTGATTTGATTGCTTTCTTATATATATACTAGTATTCTGTCCTCTACAGCATTCACTTATAGCTATGTCTTCCTTGTTGAATCTTTTGAACTAAGTGAATGTGATCGGACCCTAATCTCTCTATGCTTTCTATCTCAAACTCTATTTGTCCAAATCATATGCATTCTATTGAAACTGTCGAATGTCTTCTCTGCATCCTTGTCAGCAGAAGACACAGAGACAAACATTAAGTCTATTTTAAATGATTCATCCTTATTGTTTGAAATCCGGAGAAGCCGGAACAACCATCCGACAAACCTGGCGGGCGTGGGAACGTGGGAAAACTCTGAGTATGTTGCATGCTTGCCACGTGCCCCTCAGGTGTGAACCGCTAGGGGCACCTGCGTAATTGCACTATGCCGCACACTTCCTTATAAATACATGTCCCCTGCGGTAACGAAAACCTTCTTCCACCTCTCCACCTTGTCAAAACCCTAGCGCCACCGGCGATGAAGCGCTTAGCGGCCGCGACTTCTCCGACGCCGTCCTCACGCCGGCCGCGGACATCGTCCTCTCCGCCGCCGCCGTAGGTGTCCTCCGTCGCCAAGTTAGGGCATGGTGGATTGAACTTCTCGGTCTCCTATTCATCCCAACTAGCAGTTCTTCGTGTGGTAAATACAACTCTATTTTTACCACCTTTTTGATCCTCAATGATTCATCCTATTTACCAAAATTGGTTTCTGCCTATACAATGTTAGATCTATTCTGTCTACATCTCATACTGCCTAGTATATTCACTTAAGCTTCATATCTAGTTAGATTCCTCACTTGTACTTATTCACGGATTCGTACAAATCTGGAACCAACTCTCAACATATAAGTGAATGTCTTCGCAACATGAGGTCAATGTCTTCAAACTGATTTATCTTCAAAATCTTCTGAGAATGCATGTGACCTCTTCCCCTTCCCTCGCATCTCTAATGCTGTCACAAGTACATGTCCGTGGGAGAATCCCTTGGTTCTCATAGTCTGCATTCGTTTGCAGAATTCTTACAGCAACACATTAACTCTCCTGAAGCCAGTTCCTGTTTGTCCAGCAAGCGAAAGCCTTTGAAGCCTTTGAACGTATTGAAGCAATTCAGTTTGAAGTTCATGGCTGCAGAGAAATCCGTAAGGAAGGGTGGCAGATAGCATCGAGGGGGAACATCAAATGATTTGCCTGATGACCTCGCAGACCTTTACAAGACAGATCCTGAAGAGGATTATAATCAACGCAAGACACGAATCCAATGGATTCGACGATATTGGGCTGAACAATGGTTCAAATACAAGTTCGTGACCCAGGAATACGCTGAGAAGAATGCTATCAAAAGTCCTTGGGGTGATATTCTCTATCGAGGCCTTCCACCCAAGAACAGAGCCGAAGCTATTGCACAGGGTTTCTATCCTTGTATGGTCCGTGGACCACAACCTGAAAATGCCGACCCATCATCATTGCTCTGGTGTCGTGACGATAATCTCTTCAAGCGCAACTTCCAGCATGCAAAGGCATCGGCCAAGGAAAACAAGAAGTCATTGGGATTAGACTTCAACCCTGGTCCCTCTGCTCCCCGTGCTGATGGCTCACGTGATGCATAACCCAATGTCATCGGCCCCTTTTCAAACCTTGATGGCCTCATCACATACATCTTGGTCCAAGGTGCCAAAGTGGATCATTCTGATAATGATGCTGACACTGATGAAGCCCCAGCTCCTCCTCCAAAGTCGCAGAAGCTAAAGAAGACTAAGGCTTCACGATCAGCTGCTCCTCCAAAAGCTTCACATGGGAAGCCACTGGCCACTGCACCTCCTGAAGATAGTGTGCAGTCTGAAGATCTATCACGCATCTCCAAGAAGACGGAGAAGAAAAAGAAAATTGTCAAGAATACTGATCAGACATTGACCCCTGCTCCCATTCTGCGAGAAGAGCACATTAATCTGTCCAGCGATGAAGATCTTGCAGATGGTGCTCTTGAGCAACTGATCAAGAGCAAGGAAGAAGCAGAGATCTTCAATGATTTGCCTCTCTTTGATGTGGCAATCATCCATAACTTCATTGATGAGTGGTTTGACACCCCAAATCTCAACGTTGATGATCTGCGACTTCCCATTGGCCTCGGCGTCACCTTCAATGGCGCCATTGCTTCTGAGCTAGCTCTTGCTCAGCGCATCGTTGAACTGAAGCACAAGATCGACTATGAGAAAGCTCAGTTCAAGAAGCATGTGGCCAAGCTTAGCGTGCAAGATGTCAAAAACTTCAAGATCATGCTGCACGAGCTCAAAGAAGCCTTTCACAAGAAGCGCGAAGAAGCTAGAGGCTCTCGTGAGCGCATGAAGAGTCTGGCTAACAAGTGTGTGCTAGCCTACAATGAGGCTGAGAAGCGCAAGGCTCTTGGTCGTCCTGGCATTGACCCCAGAATGGCTGCAAAGAAGAAGAAGCTATTAACTGTCCAATCTGCACCTTCAAGGCAGGATGAACCTCGCATAGTCTTCCCAAGCAGCATGACTGGCTCAAAGCCAAAGGTCATGTCAACCACTTCAGAACTGAAGAAGACAAGGGCTGCCGAGGCTGGAGCCAGAAAAAGGAAAAACACTGAAGCCTCTGATGTTGCTCCCTCCAAGAAGAAGCGCAAAACCAAGAAGAATCGGGCTGCTCCCACAGAGCCCTTAGTTGCTGAACCTATCTCAATGGTTCGCCCTGCATCTGAACACCAAGAACAACGGATGATTGTTCATAAGCCTGCTTCCACAGAGGCTTATGAAGCTGAAGACATTCCAGCAGTTGATCCCATCGCTGCTGAAGACATTGGTCACCATGACAATGTTGAAGATGATGAAGTTCTTCCTCAAATCGAACACAACTTGGTATCATCGCCTGTTCTCACGAACAGCGAACTCATCAGCATTGGTCGTCCTCTGACACCAATTGCTTAGGATGCATCATGGGCTGATCACCCACAACAACAAGACTCCCCGAGTACTCCCCAACAACAACAAGTCACACAACTTGTGCAAGAAAAACAGGATGAGGCCCAGCCAACTCCATCTCCAAAGGCGTCGCCCGTATTACATAGGCTTCGCAAAGGACCAAGGCCTCAAGTCCCTCTTCCAAGCGTTCCAGAAGGAGAAGTGCACCACCAATCTGTTGCACGTCAGGTGTTTCCAGAAGCCACTCCGACTGTAAATGTCTCCGTGTCTGAAGCCAAAACTGCTGAAGACAATCCAGCTGCATCAGCCGATGACGAACAAGAAGAAGAACATGTCCCTACTCCCCCCATTACTGAAGAAGCTGTTCCTGAAGTAAATGTGTCAGTGCGACCCTCCAGCTCATCAAGTGGAGGTTGAAAATCTTGAGGCTGTCACCACCAACACAAATGAAGCCAATGACGTAGTCATGGCTGAAGCAAGTGTGGAGCCTGCACCAACCAATATGCCAGAAGCCAATGTTGCAACTGCTCCTGAAGCTTCTGTTGTGCAGCCTGAAGCCTCTGTTGTTGCCACTGCTCCTGTTCCGCCACCAAGGCCCCATACAATTGAGCAAGCATACAACCATGTCCAGCTAATCACTGTCAAATGGCCCGTTCTGGTCCCTCCACCTAATGTCTCTGGTCCTCAGTTTGATTAACATATTGAGCATAGGCCTCAGGTCCAGAAACCAAAGCCAAGACTGCCAAGGTTCCCAGGTACTACCACCTCTACAGGGTCCTTCAATGCAAATGGCTTCAAAAGCCACAACATCTTCTTTGACAGCACAAAGAACCCCTACTCAAGGCCAAGAATATCATCTGATCATTTCTGGAGCCATCGGCAGCAAAGCTATTACTCCTGCGTTCTGTATGATCAAGGGCGCATTTTCCCTCATATGCGCCTCGACACTGAAGCCATTGCTGGACTGCCATGCTTAGAAGAAGCACTTGACTGCTTTCGTGATGCAGGTCTGCTCAGCTTTGTGACAGACAAAGAACATTGGAATGAGGAACTTTTGCTTCAATTCTATGCTACCCTCCATGTTCGCGGCTACAACAGGGATACAAAGACATGGGTTCTCGAGTGGATGACAGTAAATGTTCATCATGAAGCCAAATCTCTTGACATCATTGAGCTTACAGGCCTACCCACTCCCGGAGAGCTGTTCGAATCTGATTATCAACTCCACCGCAATGCACTAGAGAGCATCTTCCATAAGCCAGAACCCAACATGAGCCAGATGTTGAGCATGATGAAGCCTCTGCCACATGATGCTGAATACCCAAAGGAGTTCTTTGTTGATGACCTTGAGTATCTACCTCGCACAATATATCACATCATCAGGCGGACTCTATGGCCTATCAAAGAAGATTCATCAGCTGCAAAACTTGAAGGAGCCATGAAGACATTGGTCTTTTACATCCTCAATGGCATCAGCTTCAATACACAAGAATTCTTCCTCCGGCAACTGGCTGCGTCTGGATCTGACCTTTTTGGACTGAAATTCTATGCTCCATGGGTCATGCGCCTCATCAAGCTACACTCTGCTATGAACTATCAGCACTCTGCTCGCAATCATCTGATCTTTCTACCAGAGGTTGAAATGTTAGTTGAAGCCATATACCTAGTTGGTTTTGGAGTATTGACGACAAAGTTGGTTGAGGGACTAATGCGTTTGTGACAATTGCAGGATAACGCAGGTAGTGTCCCTCATTGATTTGGTTTACCTACTGGAGATGACCCCTAAAAATGTATGAAGACATTGACGACAATGGTGGTATATGAAGATATTCATATTGAAGACTATGACATGAGAAGACATTGAGTGAAGACTATGGAGCGCGAAGACTGTGTTGTTTTGTTGTTTCCTTTTCTTCTTTGTTGAGTCATAGGAACCACCGTACTATTAAGTGGGGTCCAAGTGAACAAAGTCAGAATGACTGAAGTGATGCTCAACCCAAATCCTATGTCTTCGAGCGAAGACAATGAGAGCAAATCTTATCCAGAGCTGGCTGAGTCAGCTTTGCTTGTAGCCCAAGTAAAGTTGCCGTGTGTGTTTGAAATCTGACCGTTGGAACACGTGTCAGTTCCTTAGTGACCCAAGGTCATTTCGGACATATCAGGTCGGGTTGCCTTGTGGCTATAAATAGCCCACCCCCTACACCATAAATTGGTGGCTGCTCAGAGTTAGTTCACGGCTTTTGTCGTTTGAGAGCAACCCACCTCGAAGCCTTTGAGAGAGAGAAATCCTTGCGAGGACAAAGCCCAAACACCCAGAGCCAAAGAGTGTTAGGCATCACTGAAGTCTTTTTGTCTGAGTGACCTGAAGACTTATTACACTTGAGGACTGTGTATCCTCCAGCCGGTTAGGCGTCGCGTTCTGAGCATCCAAGTGTCATTGTGGATCGCCGGTGAACGAAGTCTGTGAAGGATTGGAAGTCTACCTTGAAGACTTACCAGAGTGATTGGGCGAGGACTGTGTGTCCTTAGCTCAAGGGGAATAAGGTGAAGACACGGTCTTCTGAGTTAAATCTCAGCCTCCCTAACCAGACGTACAGTTGTCACAGCAACTGGAACTGGTCCAACAAATCCTATGTCCTCAACAAGTGACTGGTTCCATCCTCTCCCTCCCTTTACTTTGAGTTTGTCTTCGTGAAGTCATTGCCTATTTGTCGTACCTGTTGACTTCATTGCTTGACTACTATTGTTGGTTGGCTTCATACTATCTTCCATCCTGATCCTTACTACCAAGCTGCTATTAGTCTTTGTACTTTCACATTATTGCATACTTGACTATGGTTTGCTTGTTGTAGTTTATCTTCCGCTGCATATCAATTAGGTCATTTCTATTGTTTGTCTTCGAAACTTCCACGTTTTGAAGACTTTGATAAAAATCGCCTATTCACCCCCCTTCTAGTCGATAACTAGCACTTTCAATCTCTATATCCCCCTTTGACATCAATTTCCAAGAAGGGCCTTCTGGAATTTGTCGTGAATGGGTTTGGTCCTTGAGTCACAGCACAAAGAACTAAGGTAAATGTGATGCTTGTAGAGGACAAGATTCATTGAGTGGACCTGGATCAAAAGTAATACAGGAATAAATGGCAAAATGTTTTTCCTGTAGTGAAATCGGTGGCACCGAGTGGTATGCTTCAGTTGCACCGAAAGGATTCAATTGGACCGAAAGCATCAAACCGGTGAGACCGAGTTCATCGCAGGGAAAACACTTGTCACCTCAGCTCACTATGCAGGTAAGATCTCACAAGGATTTGCAAGGAATTAACTGAAAGATTTGCAATGAATTGGATGCAGGGAATGCACAAAAAAATAGAAAAAGAAAAGAAATCTAGATGAAGTTTTTTTTGAAAGGGGAAACAAATATGCATGAGACAAATGCAAGAGCACAGAAAAGAACACAAGAGAACTTCATCTAGAAATGGTCGGCGACAAAGTCACCTATGTTAGAGTATATTGACTTAGGAGTTAATTGAGATCACTTGATCATAGGTCATACTCATTGTTTAAGCTCAAAATGGGGTTACCATTTTTCGTTTAAGCATCTTGATGTATTCACATCTTGTCGAGTTGCTTTGACTCATGACTTGGAGTAAAGCTTCTCTTAGATGGAATAACATACCTTGGGTGGTGGTGTTGATCATGTAGTTGAACTTGTGTGGGTTGCTCAAGGTTGATGTAGCTCATCAAGAGTTGGGAGCACCACTTGGAATTTGAGTTCATCTACCTACATGGGTTAGTTCTTGCAAGGAAGAGCCTTGTGTATCCAAAATGACAATCAGGAAACTCAACATAGAATTTGTCAAAGGATATGTTTGAATGGCTTCGTGCTTCCTTGTCTTGAACCACCATTGTGTAGAGATTTGGTGATGTAGAGATTGCTCAAGATGTGAGTGAGTTGCAATCTCATAGACTTACATTCATCCAAGTACCTACATGTGTTAGATAACATGCAAGGTGCAAATATATCCAAGACATAAGATTATCATCATAAGAGAAATATCAAGGATTAGTCATATGCTCATGTCTTGCATGTATCCAATGGAGTTCCTACTCCAAGTTTGAAGCATAAATGATGTTCAATTCACCTCTTAACCTGCAAAACACTCTTTCATCAAGTGGTTTAGTGAATATATCCGCTAATTGCTTTTCGGTGCGAACATGCTTAAGATTAATGTCGCCCTTAGCAACATGATCTCGAATGAAATGATGACGAACTTCAATATGCTTAGTTAGAGAGTGTTGCACGGGATTGTGAGCAATCTTGATAGCACTTTCATTGTCACAAAGTAATGGAACATGTTTCACATATATCCCATAATCTTTAAGAGTTTGGGTCATCCAAAGTAATTGAGCACAACATGAACCAGCGACAATGTATTCCGCTTCGGTGGTGGATAAGGATACCGAATTTTGTTTCTTGGAAGACCAAGACACAAGAGATCTACCAAGAAATTGACAAGTACCTGAAGTGGACTTTCTATCAACCTTGTCACCGGCATAGTCCGAGTCGGAGTATCCAACAAGATCGAAAGAGGCCCTCTTTGGATACCAAATGCCAAAATTTGGTGTATGGATTAAGTATTTCACTATCCTTTTGACGGCCTTAAGATGACATTCTTTAGGAGCAGCTTGATATCGTGCACACATGCACACACTTAGCATGATATCGGGACGTGAAGCACATATATACAATAATGAACCAATCATAGAGCAATAAACCTTTTGATCAACCAGTTCACCATCTTTGGTCAAATCAAGATGTCCACTAGTAGGCATGGGTGTAGTCATACCTTTGCATTCTTGCATATTGAACTTCTTGAATAAGTCCTTGGTGTACTTCGTTTGAGAGACAAAGGTACCTTCCTTAGTTTTCTTGATTTGCAAACCAAGAAAGAATTTGAGTTCACTCATCATAGACATCTCAAACTTCTCCGACATTAGCTTTCCAAACTTTTCACTAAAATGAGGGTTAGTAGAACCAAATATAATATCATCAACATAGATTTGGCACACAAATAGTTCTCCATTAACCCGTTTAGTAAAAGGAGTAGAATCTATTTTTCCAATTTCAAAGCCTTTTTCAATAAGGAACTTGGTCAAGCATTTATACCATGCTCTAGGAGCTTGTTCAAGACCATAAAGAGCTTTGTGAAGTTTGTAAACATGATTAGGTTTCTTAGGATTAACAAAGCCGGGAGGTTGTTTAACATAAACTTCCTCCTCTATTTCACCATTTAGAAAAGCACTTTTAATGTCCATTTGGTACAAGGTGATATCATGGTGATTAGCATAGGAAAGTAAGATGCGAATGGACTCAAGTCTAGCAACGGGAGCATAAGTCTCACCGTAGTCCATACCTTCGACTTGTGTGTAGCCTTGGGCGATGAGACGTGCTTTGTTGCGAACTACTTGTCCATCTTCATCTTGCTTGTTGCGAAACACCCATTTGGTACCGATGATGTTGTGGTTGTTGTCGGGCTTCTCAACTAATGTCCAAACTTGATTTCTCTCAAAGTTGTGTATCTCTTCATGCATGGTGTTTATCCAATCCGGATCTTCCAATGCTTCTTCAACCTTCATAGGTTCAATGCTAGAGATGAATGAATAGTGTTCACAAAAGTTAGCTAAACGAGTTTTAGAGCGAGTGATTCTCCCGGTTTGGATATCTTTGTAGATTTGCTCGACGGGATGGTCTTTAGCAATTCTTGCTCGAACTCATGAAAGCTTTTGCTTGGGTCTTGGTTGGACATCTTCTTCATCTTGTTCTTCTTCTTGGCCTTCTTCATTGTTGGCATTGTCGTTCTCTTGTCGTGGTGGAGAAGGAGGTTGTTGACGTTCATCTTGATGCACTTCCTCGTTTTCTTCATCTTGGTGTGTCCCACTTGTGGATGCTTCCGTATCAACTCTTGGTTCACCTTGTCGTGATGTAGAAGCTTCCACTTGGACGGACGAGGTACTCTCCTTCACCTCCGTTGGACGAATCTTGCCAATAGACAAGTCTTGAATTGCTTCCAAGGGGTCTTTGTCTCCTACATCAATTGGCAATTGCTCTACTTGCGAGCCGTTAGATTCATCAAACTTCACATCTATCGTTTCTTCAACCTTTTGGTGAAATTGTTGTAGACACGGTATGTGTGAGAGTTTGAGCCATAACCAAGTAGGAAACCTTCATGAGATTTAGGAGCAAATTTAGAGTGATGATGCTTATCAAGAATGTAACACTTCGAGCCGAATACTCGAAAGTATCCAACTTGGGGTTTGTTACCGGTGAGGAGCTCGTATGCCGTTTTGCTGAGTAGCTTGTGAAGATACAAGCGATTTGTTGCATGACAAGTTGTCTCAACCGCTTCCGTCCAAAAGTGCTTCGGCGTCTTGTACTCATCAAGCATCGTTCTCGCCATTTCCATGAGTGTCCGGTTCTTCCTCTCAACAACTTCATTTTGTTGAGGTGTGTACGTAGCCGAGAACTCATGTGAAATACCTTCTTCGTCAAGAAAGGTATCCACATTTGCGTTCTTGAACTCTGTTCCGTTGTCGCTGTGAACCTTCTTGATCTTCACTTCAAATTGATTTTGGGCCTTCCTAGCGAAGTTTTTGAAGATCTTTTGGACCTGCGATTTATCATCGAGAAAGAACACCCACGTAAATCTTGAAAAATCATCAACTATAACTAGACCAAAAGAATTTCCACCGAGACTTTTGTAGGCGTTGGGACCAAAGAGATCCATGTGAAGTAGCTCGAGTGGCCTCCTTGTGGTCATGATGTTCTTCATGGGATGCCTTCCTCCAACCTGTTTACCTGCTTGACAAGCGCTGCAAAGTCTATCCTTATCAAATATGACATCGTTAATGCCAAGGATATGGTTTCCTTTAATAAGGTTGTCAAGGTTTTGCATACCAACATGACCTAATTGTCTATGCCATGACCAACCTTTAGAGCATTTAGCAATAAAGAAAGTTCTAGGTTGAGCCTTTTTAGTGAAATCAACAATGTATAGATCACCACTACGTACAACGGTAAAGACCATTTTATGATTATCTCTGCGAAACACTTGGCAATCTAATTCAGTAAATAGGACATTGAAACCGAAATTAGCAAGTCTAGATACTGAAATTAAGTTGTATCCAAGAGATTCAATGAGCATTGTCGGCGTTCTGGGAACGGGGGTCCCCAGACTTGCCTGCCTGCGGCCTGCGGCGTGGCTCAAGGGGTGGCCCAGCATGGCCCATCTTCATCAGCACGAGCTCAAGACCCTCACGAGGGGCGAAGCCTCGCGGGGCGGGCGACAGGAGGCTTCCTCAGGCACGGCCTCGTCAGGCTGGCTCGGGAGGAGGCGGAGAGAACAAGACGGGGTACCTCACGAGGTGTCCATGACGCAAGCCATGACGACCAAGGGCGTCGGGCGGCCGCCAGGCCGCACAGTGTCCTCCCTTTCCTCTTTGGTGCAAAGGGAGCAAGCGCAGGCGAGAGCATCAAGCAAAGGCATCCATTTCGGTGCAACAAGACCAAGACCAGCAGAACGGCAGGATGGAGGTCATTGTGGAGCCCAAGCCGGCGTCACCACTAGAGCCTTTAGCAGGCGAGGACCAACTTTTATTCAGGATAAGTGTACTAGATGTTCCCCTTCAAAATGGCCAATTGTTGGCGCCCTTCCCGCTCAATATTTGGGAGGAGGCCTAGGGCCTTTGCCTATAAATAGGACTAGCCACCACAAGATAGAGGCAAGAGGATCCTCACCAGGAAACCAATAGAGAGAGCGACTGAACTCCTCCTAGTAGTTCATCGCACCAGCCAAGAACAGACCCTCGCGAAGCTGTTCTTCCTGGTATTGTTCATCATCAGCCCAAGAGGCAATCCATCACACCACACACTGGAGTAGGGTATTACACCACAATGGTGGCCTGAACCAGCATAAACTCTGTGTCTCTTGTGTTGTTCCTTTGATTGCCTAGATCCTAGCGAGGCGACGAGGCGCAGGCAGTAGAAGGCTAGATCTCCGCGCGCACCCTAGAGTTCGAACCTAGAGGGTCTGCCAGAACCCGAAATCTGACATTTGGCGCGCCAGGTAGGGGTGCGCCGGAGCACCTCCTTCCGCCAACCCGCTCTCCGCCGATGTAACGCCCTCGATGCGGCTATATCTCCCACGTGTCGAAGCACGACTTAGAGGCATAACCGCATTGAAAGCAATGTCGCAAGTGAGGTAATCTTCACACAACCCATGTAATACATATGGGAAAGAGATACATAGTTGGCTTACAATCGCCACTTCACACAATTACATGAATAAGCATTACATCATCCAGATACAATCAAGGTCCGACTACGGAACCAAAATAAAAGAAGAACCCCAAATGCGACAAAGGTCCCCGATCGACCCCAACTGGGCTCCACTACTGATCAACTAGAACGGAAACAACACAAAGGACAAGATCTTCATCGAGCTCCTCCTTGAGCTTGGTTGCGTCATCTGCACGGTAACATAGGCACCTGCAAACTGGTTTTGGAAGTATCTGTGAGCCACGGGGACTCAGCAATCTCGCACCCGCGAGATCAAGACTATTTAAGCTTATGGGTAAGGTAAAGGTATGAGGTGGAGCTGCAGCAAGCGACTAGCATATATGGTGGCTAACATACGCAAATGAGAGCGAGGAGAGAAGGCAAGGCACGGTCGATAAAGGTATGATCAAGAAGTGATCCTATAGCAACCTACGTCAAGCATAACTCCAACACCGTGTTCACTTCCCGGACTCCGCCGGAAAGAGACCATCACGGTTACACACGCGGTTGATGTATTTTAATTAAGGTCAACTTCGGGTTTTCTACAACCGGACATTAACAAATTCCCATCTGCCACATAACCGCGGGCACGGCTTTCGAAAGATAATACCCTGCAGGGGTGTCCCAACTTAGCCCATCACAAGCTCTCACGGTCAACGAAGGAATAGACCTCCACCCGAGACATTCCGATCAGACTCGGTATCCCGGTACAACAAGACATTTCGACAGGGTAAAACTAAACCAGCAACACCGCCCGAATGTGCCGACAAATCCCGATAGGAGCTGCACATATCTCTTTCTCAGGGCACACTCAGATGAGACTAGCTACGAGTAAAACCAACCCTCAAGTTTCCCCGAGGTGGCCCCGCAGGCAGCTCAGTTCGGACCAACACTCAGAGGAGCACTGGCCCGGGGGGGGTAAAATAATGATGACCCTTGAGTCCGCGAAACCCAAGAGAAAAAGAGGCTAGGTGGCGAAAGGTAAAACCAATGTTGGGCATTGCTGGAAGAGCTTTACTTAAGGCGAACTGTCAAGGGGTTCCCATTATAGCCCAACCGCGTAAGGGACGCAAAATCCGGGAACATAACACCGATATGACGGAAACTAGGGCGGCAAGAGTGGAACAAAACACCAGGCATAAGGCCGAGCCTTCCACCCTTTACCAAGTATATAGATGCATTAATTAAGTAAGATATATTGTGATATCCCAACAAGTAAACATGTTCCAACAAGGAACAACATCTCCATGTTCCAACAAGGAACAAACTTCAATCTTCACCTGCAACTAACAACGCTATAAGAGGGGCTGAGCAAAGCGATAACATAGCCAATCAACGGTTTGCTAGGAGATGGTGGGTTAGAGGTTTGACATGGCAATTTGGGAGGCTGACAAGCAAATGGTAGGCATCGTAGCATTGGCATAGCAAAAGAGCGAGCAAACTAGCATAGCAAAGATAGTAGTGATTTCGAGGGTATGATCATCTTGCCTGAAATCCCGCAAGGAAGAAGAACGAGTCCATGAAGAAGACAAACGGACGTAGTCGAACGGTTCCTCACAAACTCGACGTTACCGGAACCAACCCGAAGAAGCAATCACCGGAAAAGAAGCACACAACATAGTAAATAACCAATACATCAACATGGCATGATGCACAAACGAGTATGATGCATGTCTGGTTTAATGAAGCATGGCATGGCAAGTGCAACAAACAATACTACAAGTTAAGTGGAGCTCAATATGCAACGAGGTGCATGTTGACGGAACACCACATCAATTATTTAGTTATCTCTCGTTATGGTACTCAACAAAGTTAAATGTTGGTTAACATGGCAAGAGGGTGAAGCAAAGTAAAACTACCTATCTAGTCAAGTTTAAGTGAGGCCGGAAGCAACGAGCAACAATTCCGGAAACTCCCCATATGCATATTTTAGATTAGGTCCTGTTCTGCCCTAAACACAATTTTAGGGTTGTTAAACATGCAAAGTAAGGCCACCATGTTAAACTAGGCAAAATTCTACCCCATTTACATATAAAGTTTATTTAAATCGGAGCTACGGTTATTTAGTTATGAATTAAATCATTTTAACATGGCATAGGAGCAAATTAAACAAACAGCAAGTTAAACATTTTAAACATGGATGAAATTGACATATTATTAAACTACACAAAATTCTAAGCATTTTACATGTTAAAAGTTTTTACATATGATGCACAGATTATGAGTTATTATATGCATGAAGTGCAAGGGGGTTTCTGCAAAACTGTAATTCCTCGGATAATGCTAAAATCGTAGGACTGGAAAAAAAAGATATGGGCCGAAACTGGCTGGGC
>NC_057804.1:321300482-321307960 GCF_018294505.1 Triticum aestivum | reverse complement strand
GGCCGGGGCGACGCCTCAGGTGGCGGCGCGGCGATTGGCGGCGCGCCAAGTGGCGAAGGGGGAGCGCACCGGCGCTGAAAACGAGGAGGGGGCGGCGGCTGGCTGCGGGAATAGAGGAGGGGGTAGGTAGGAGGCCAAAATTGGAGAGAGGGGGTCTATATATAGAAAAAGAGGCTAGGGTTGGGGGGTTTTGGGGGCTTTTGGACCGTACGATCGCGATCGTGTGGCTCTGGTCAGAGGGGGAGGTTAGAGGGCTGCGGGAGGGATTAGTGGGCTGTGTAGAGACCATGGGCTGCAGGAGAGAAGAGGGAGAGAGGCCTTGCAACGGTTTTCGGAGACCGAAAACACCCGACGAATATACCGACTATATCGTGGTTATCTATTTAACGGTTGGGCAGTCAAACGAACTCCGAATGCAACGAAATTTGGCAGGCGGCCTGTCTACACTATAATAAGACCGCACACCAAGTTTCATCCCATTCCGAGAACATTTTTCGGCCACTTATAAAATAATATTTCGGACATGCCGCGGGCGCGTGCAAGTGTGTCCGGGCTCAGAACGGACAACGGACGGAACGAGGAGACCGGGACGGATGCAAGTTTTGAAAACATGATGATGCAATGCACATGATGACATGATGAAATGCAGCACGCAAGCCAATGACAAGACAACAACAACGAATAACTGAACGACACCTGGCACATCGGTCTCGGGACGTTACAACACTCCACCACTACGAGAGGATCTCGTCCCGAGATCTAGGATGGCACCGGAGGGAAAACGGAAGAGGAAGAGAAGAGGTAAAACTAAGTTGCTTCTTTGACCAATGAGTGAAACCAAAGAACCTTGAGAGGTTGAACAAATTGAAAGAAACAATACAAAGGAGATGAACGAGATTGCAAACAATCCGTTAGAAAGAGGAACAAGGAACATTACGAGAACTTGAAGGTTGCAAAGACATGAATCAAGAGTTTAATGGACAAGATAGAATTCGAAACCACTCCGGTTAAAACAAGATGAGAGGGGAAGAATTCGGGCAGTACTCCGGTTGAACATGGAAGGAATAGAACATGAACTTGAGAAGATGGGATGTTACTTGATGAAATCAACAACACACTGCCTCCGGAACTATTGAAAGAATGGCACAATGGGTAAGAAGGATTTCAGACAGCTCTCCAGTTGAGGAAGGAGGGAAAACTTGATAAGATTAGAGAACTCGAATGAAAACACGACACTCCAGTTAAATGGATAAGCAAGAAAAGAACACGATCCTCACGAATCGAGATGGTGAGTGAAAAGAGCAACGTCACAATGCCTCCGAAAGAAATAATAGAAGATTGATAATTGAAATAAAAGAATGTTGAAGAAAATGCCAACTTCTGTCACAAAAGAGTTTGGAAAGCATCCTTGCAAAGAAGAATTGAACGGAGTTGTTGAAAAATCAACAACGAAAAGCACAAGCTTGTAGTGGGCTTATGGAAAACATCTCAAAATTATGAGGTGACAACCGGCCACTAACGGAAACAATTGTTTGCTTGAGATCAACGAAGAGATGAAAACTTCTTCCACCAAGATGATAAAGAGATAACTTGGATCATTGGCAAGCACCACAAATAGCAACATTCCCAATGGAAGGCTTTTAGGTGAAATATGACACAAGATAACTCCAACAACGAGGTTGATGGATTTAAAAATAACTCATTCTTAACAACATGTGAATCATGGAAAACATGAACTCAAATTATCAAGAATGACATAATACCACCTCCAAAATATGGTAGAAAGAATTGCACTCCGGATTACCATATGAAGAAAGCTTGAGCTCCTTAGGAAAGAATCTCGATGAAAACTTTGAGAAGGGAATTAAATCCTTGATGAACCATCATGTAGAACCTCCATGAAGAACTCCGGTAAACAAAAGGAATGAAAAGAAAGAGAAATTGAAAACACAAGGTGAATCCTTGCAATGATTTAGATGGACCTCCGTGATAATTAGAGCTTGGAACTCCGGGATAAAGGGAAGATGAAACAAATGAAACCGAGAATTTTAAGGGCCTCCGGAATAAAGAATTAATCACTTGGATGAACAAGAATAAGAATTATGTTATGCTTATCCTTCACCAATTAAATTGACGACAATCAACGGATTTGGCATACTACTTATTCTCGTAGAAAAGATTAAGAGAGATATAACATAAACTTGAGAAGGTCTTCAACGAACCACCGGTAGGATTTGGAAAGGACGAATGAATTGATATGATGAACAAGGAAGAGAGATCTTGAAAGAACCACCGTAAGAATTGAAATTGAACGTAGCAAATGCACAAATCACCGGGAAGAATTGCAAAATGAATGAAGATACTTTAGGGTATTTAGATACATGAGAACGAAGAGATCAAGAACTGATTAGAGGATATTCGATTGATGCACCGGCAAGATAGGAGAATGATAACTGACAGCTGAGAATGAATAAACCTGAATTGATGGACTCCGGATGAACAAGACTAAAAAGGCTCCTGAATATCTCCTGATGGGTGAAAAAGATTCTCACAATCGAAAACAATTATGAGAGGATGGCAACAAGCTAGCACCATGAATCTTGAAGAGAATAGAGCAAGATTAAAGAGAAACTCTTCTTCGGTCTTCAAATGATGAGAATGACAACGAGAAACACCACCAAGAATTATTTAGACACTCCGAAAGAATCAAAACGAAGAGGTTGAGCCAACGATGAAAATAATTGTGAAAGATCTAGGAGATGGCATTTGACTGATGATAACTCATTCTTACGTCAAACTTCGAAAAGAATTTTAAGGACATCTCCGGGAGAATTAGAAGAGTCAGGTAAGATCCTGGGAAAAGACCTGTGGGTTAGGGCCGACTCAAAAGAACACCGTTGAAAAGATTTAAAAGAGATGTTGCACCGGTTGAATTAAATGACTTGAATGAGATACCAATCTCGAAAGAGCTTGAACGAATGCAGAGTGGAAACACGAATCTTCGAGATATCTTGAGCACTCCGGAATAACAAATAGTGAGAAGTAGAATGATAATGAGGTGCATCGTCAAGAGAAGGTATTTGAAACGAGAAAAGGGGATATAATCGACAAATCTTGACTTGAATCCACCGGAGAAGAAAAGAAAGAAGAATTACGAACTTGAAGCTCCGTTAGAAACTTCATGAGAATCACCGGATAAGAACATTGACGGAAAAGAATGGAGAGACTTCCCATCAATAAAAGGATACATGATTAAGATATCTGAGTCCTTGAACAAAAAGGGTGGGAGGGCGGGAAAAACAAAGGCAACTTGGGGCAGTTGGAATGAACACCATTGAGAAAAAATGATAATTGGTCTTGCTGATGTTGAAGTGATCAGATCCACTTGAAGAGAAACACGCCGGTTGAAAAGGATTGACATGACAATCTCGATTGTCGAGAAGGATTGGTATTCACATCGGAGTATGAGAACACCATTTCGGAAAGGTATGGAATCAACACTTGACTTCGAAGCAACTCGAATACCACAACTCAAAACAAAACAAAGGATTGGCTTGCAGAATAAGCCGGAACAAACATATGATAGAGATTTCGTCCGAAATTTTCGTGGTGGGGCCTACACGGGCTCGATCGTACAGCACCATCATGTACAAGGCAGTGCACATGACATACAAAGCGTCCCCGAGTCGGCATAGCCAAGGACTCTTTAAGACACAACGAGACCACTGTAAAATCGACCGTGAATAGGCGGACCACTAGACGTCGAACCCCAATTTCATATCATACATCCGTCGGAAAGATATCCTAAGAGCTACTTGAATTCCCACCTATGAAACTCCCGAAATTTTCCGGTTATGCAATCAGGTGTTGGGGATACAGGGGAAGCATAATATCTCACCCAAAACTAACAAATCCTACATCCAGCTGTATCCATCCTTCAACACATAACCAAGAAACCTTCGGAAATCGTCTACCTCAACCTTCGAAAAGCATCCGTTATACAAGTCATGGCAATACTCCCGTACTCACCTCAGTACTGGGTTATCGGGGTTATCTCACCAACAACTGCATAAAAGAGATTTTCGATGTCGGCGTACTAAACTCAGGTATTCCAGAACTGCAACGATAAAATTATGATGACAACACCTCAGAGCTCAACTCCCCGGGACACTTCCACAAAACCCCTGACAGGAGGCACCAAGACAATGTTCTCATCATAAAACCATCGGAACGATTCCAAGATACCCGCGTGATCCTAAAAAAATTTAGTGAAATTTGAGAAGAGAAGAGTCAAAACTCTACGTCAGGATGCCTTACCAGAGCGATGAAGAGACTGGGGAGTAAAAAGAATTCCTAACTCTCCGATATATATAATCCTAAATGACTCAAACTATTTTTTCTAGACACAACTCGGCCGCTAAAAACGATCAAGCAGTGGGGCTCCTAAGGTCGGGGAAGGCTCTGATTACCAACTTGTAACGCCCTCGATGCGGCTATATCTCCCACGTGTCGAAGCACGACTTAGAGGCATAACCGCATTGAAAGCAATGTCGCAAGTGAGGTAATCTTCACACAACCCATGTAATACATATGGGAAAGAGATACATAGTTGGCTTACAATCGCCACTTCACACAATTACATGAATAAGCATTACATCATCCAGATACAATCAAGGTCCGACTACGGAACCAAAATAAAAGAAGAACCCCAAATGCGACAAAGGTCCCCGATCGACCCCAACTGGGCTCCACTACTGATCAACTAGAACGGAAACAACACAAAGGACAAGATCTTCATCGAGCTCCTCCTTGAGCTTGGTTGCGTCATCTGCACGGTAACATAGGCACCTGCAAACTGGTTTTGGAAGTATCTGTGAGCCACGGGGACTCAGCAATCTCGCACCCGCGAGATCAAGACTATTTAAGCTTATGGGTAAGGTAAAGGTATGAGGTGGAGCTGCAGCAAGCGACTAGCATATATGGTGGCTAACATACGCAAATGAGAGTGAGGAGAGAAGGCAAGGCACGGTCGATAAAGGTATGATCAAGAAGTGATCCTATAGCAACCTACGTCAAGCATAACTCCAACACCGTGTTCACTTCCCGGACTCCGCCGGAAAGAGACCATCACGGTTACACACGCGGTTGATGTATTTTAATTAAGGTCAACTTCGGGTTTTCTACAACCGGACATTAACAAATTCCCATCTGCCACATAACCACGGGCACGGCTTTCGAAAGATAATACCCTGCAGGGGTGTCCCAACTTAGCCCATCACAAGCTCTCACGGTCAACGAAGGAATAGACCTCCACCCGAGACATTCCGATCAGACTCGGTATCCCGGTACAACAAGACATTTCGACAGGGTAAAACTAAACCAGCAACACCGCCCGAATGTGCCGACAAATCCCGATAGGAGCTGCACATATCTCTTTCTCAGGGCACACTCAGATGAGACTAGCTACGAGTAAAACCAACCCTCAAGTTTCCCCGAGGTGGCCCCGCAGGCAGCTCAGTTCGGACCAACACTCAGAGGAGCACTGGCCCGGGGGGGTAAAATAATGATGACCCTTGAGTCCGCGAAACCCAAGGGAAAAAGAGGCTAGGTGGCGAAAGGTAAAACCAATGTTGGGCATTGCTGGAAGAGCTTTACTTAAGGCGAACTGTCAAGGGGTTCCCATTATAGCCCAACCGCGTAAGGGACGCAAAATCCGGGAACATAACACCGATATGACGGAAACTAGGGCGGCAAGAGTGGAACAAAACACCAGGCATAAGGCCGAGCCTTCCACCCTTTACCAAGTATATAGATGCATTAATTAAGTAAGATATATTGTGATATCCCAACAAGTAAACATGTTCCAACAAGGAACAACATCTCCATGTTCCAACAAGGAACAAACTTCAATCTTCACCTGCAACTAACAACGCTATAAGAGGGGCTGAGCAAAGTGATAACATAGCCAATCAACGGTTTGCTAGGAGATGGTGGGTTAGAGGTTTGACATGGCAATTTGGGAGGCTGACAAGCAAATGGTAGGCATCGTAGCATTGGCATAGCAAAAGAGCGAGCAAACTAGCATAGCAAAGATAGTAGTGATTTCGAGGGTATGATCATCTTGCCTGAAATCCCGCAAGGAAGAAGAACGAGTCCATGAAGAAGACAAACGGACGTAGTCGAACGGTTCCTCACAAACTCGACGTTACCGGAACCAACCCGAAGAAGCAATCACCGGAAAAGAAGCACACAACATAGTAAATAACCAATACATCAACATGGCATGATGCACAAACGAGTATGATGCATGTCCGGTTTAATGAAGCATGGCATGGCAAGTGCAACAAACAATACTACAAGTGGAGCTCAATATGCAACAAGGTGCATGTTAACGGAACACCACATCAATTATTTAGTTATCTCTCGTTATGGTACTCAACAAAGTTAAATGTTGGTCAACATGGCAAGAGGGTGAAGCAAAGTAAAACTACCTATCTAGTCAAGTTTAAGTGAGGCCGGAAGCAACGAGCAACAATTCCGGAAACTCCCCATATGCATATTTTAGATTAGGTCCTGTTCTGCCCTAAACACAATTTTAGGGTTGTTAAACATGCAAAGTAAGGCCACCATGTTAAACTAGGCAAAATTCTACCCCATTTACATATAAAGTTTATTTAAATCGGAGCTACGGTTATTTAGTTATGAATTAAATCATTTTAACATGGCATAGGAGCAAATTAAACAAACAGCAAGTTAAATATTTTAAACATGGATGAAATTGACATATTATTAAACTACACAAAATTCTAAGCATTTTACATGTTAAAAGTTTTTACATATGATGCACAGATTATGAGTTATTATATGCATGAAGTGCAAGGGGGTTTCTGCAAAACTGTAATTCCTCGGATAATGCTAAAATCGTAGGACTGGAAAAAAAAGATATGGGCAGAAACTGGCTGGGCCACAACAGGAGAGAAAAAAAAGGAGGGGGCACTGGGGGTGGCCTCACCATGGGCCTTGGCCCGGACGGTGGAGAGGGAGGAGGCAGATCGGGCCGGTGGATCTGGACTGGGCCTCGGCTCTTGGGGCCCACGGCGGTGTGGTCAACGGGCACCAGGGAGCGAGCGGCTCCTCTGCTCGCTCCCGAGTGGACATGGCGGCGGCGGTGAAGGTTCCCCGCGCGGCTGCGCGAAGGCGGGGAGGACGCCGGGAGGTACGGGACTCGCCGGGGACGGGTGCCGGAGGCCGAGCCTCGGCCGGATCTGGCTGGAAGGAGGGCCGACAGAGAGGGACGGCGACTCCGGCGGAGTTCCATGGCAGCACAGGGGGTTGGCGACGGCGGGCGGCGGAGAGACACCGAGGGGCGACGGTGAGGCTGCGCAACGGCGGGGTGCCCGGGCGACGACGGATCTGGGTTCCGGCGAGGCCACAGCCTTCCGGCGAGGCGACGCAGACGATGGCCGGCGGCGGGTCGA
>NC_057804.1:321251348-321300148 GCF_018294505.1 Triticum aestivum | reverse complement strand
GGCCGGGGCGACGCCTCAGGTGGCGGCGCGGCGATTGGCGGCGCGCCAAGTGGCGAAGGGGGAGCGCACCGGCGCTGAAAACGAGGAGGGGGCGGCGGCTGGCTGCGGGAATAGAGGAGGGGGTAGGTAGGAGGCCAAAATTGGAGAGAGGGGGTCTATATATAGAAAAAGAGGCTAGGGTTGGGGGGTTTTGGGGGCTTTTGGACCGTACGATCGCGATCGTGCGGCTCTGGTCAGAGGGGGAGGTTAGAGGGCTGCGGGAGGGATTAGTGGGCTGTGTAGAGACCATGGGCTGCAGGAGAGAAGAGGGAGAGAGGCCCGGCAACGGTTTTCGGAGACCGAAAACACCCGACGAATATACCGACTATATCGTGGTTATCTATTTAACGGTTGGGCAGTCAAACGAACTCCGAATGCGACGAAATTTGGTAGGCGGCCTGTCTACACTATAATAAGACCGCACACCAAGTTTCATCCCATTCCGAGAACATTTTTCGGCCACTTATAAAATAATATTTCGGACATGCCGCGGGCGCGTGCAAGTGTGTCCGGGCTCAGAACGGACAACGGACGGAACGAGGAGACCGGGACGGATGCAAGTTTTGAAAACATGATGATGCAATGCACATGATGACATGATGAAATGCAGCACGCAAGCCAATGACAAGACAACAACAACGAATAACTGAACGACACCTGGCACGTCGGTCTTGGGACGTTACAGCCGACACCATGACTCGCCCTGCAATGAGCGGCACGCCGTCCGCTCCTATTGTTGGCACTAGCGCGAGGGCCAGGGGGCTCCAAGCCTCGGCCCCAGCCTTGCGACAAGTGCGGTGGCCGGCCAAGTTACCGGCGGCTACCGTGGCCCCTTGGGAAGAGCTACGCAACCTCTTCCTCGCCAGGCATGATGCGCCGGCACCCCTGGTCGTCGCGGCCCTCCTGGGCGGCTCGCAGGCGCCACCTTCGGGCCGCCATGTCAAGCCGTTCGTCCGCCAGGTCGCCGCCGCTTCCATGCGGCAGGGGGCTCCCTCAGGTCGGTCGGCGCCCAAGGCCGATCTGGCCTTTAGCTTGAAGGACCACCCCTCCAACTCAATCTGCTCGGGCGCACTCCCGATGCTGTGCACTCCCACCATCTCCCAGGTGGCCGTCACCAGGACTCTCATCGACGGAGGCTCGGGCCTCAGCGTGCTCTCGACTGAATCCTTCAGCCTCCTCCACATACCGCCGGAATTGCTTCGGCCCAACCGGCCCTTCGTGGGCATCGGGGGCGGGTCCTCCAGCTCCCTAGGGTAGATCCGTCTCCCGGTAACCTTCGGCACCTACGACAACTTCTGCACGGAGCTAATCAACTTCGACATCGCCCCCATCAGCTTCCCATACAACGCCATCCTCGGCTATCCGGCACTGTCCCGGTTCATGGCTGCGACTCACCCGGCGTACAACCTCATGAAAATGCCTAGGAGCAGCGGCGTCCTCACCGTGTGCGGAGGCACCGGGGATGCGTTGCAAGTGCTCAAGCTCGCCTTCAAGGTGGCGGCGTCAGTGCAACCTGCCGACTCGGACGCCCCTAAGCCCAAGGGGGCTGCGCCGGCCAAGAACAAGAAGTTGTTCACCCAAGACAAGGCAGAAACCAAGCAGATGCTGATTGACAAAGATGGATCCATCGACGCCACCTTTACCATAGGCGCCAACCTCGAGCCCGAGCAGGAGGAGGCCCTGGTCAAGTTCCTGTGCGCGAACAAGAAGGTATTCGCATGGGAGCCCGATCAGCTGGCGGGGATCCCTAGAGGCGTAATCAAGCACCACCTCAATGTGGGCCCCAATGTCCGACCCGTGAAGCAAAAAGCAAGGCGGCAGTCCACGGAAAAGAAGGCTTTCATCATCCAAGAGACCCGCAAGTTGGAAGCTGCAGGGGTCATTCGCGAGGTCCGGTACCCGGATTGGTTGGCCAACCCGGTCGTTGTGCCGACGAAAGGGGGGAAGGAACGCATGTGCGTCGACTTCACCAACCTCAACAAATCTTGCCCGCAGGATCCATTTCCTCTCCCCCGCATTGATCAGATCGTCGACTCCACCGCCGAGTGCGACCTGTTGTGTTTGTTGGATGCCTTCTATGGGTATCACCAGATCAAGATGGTGGTAGAAGATGTGGAAAAAATGGCCTTTCTAACCCCGTGTGGGGTGTACTGCTACACATGCATGCCGTTCGGGTTGCGCAATGCAGGGGCGACCTTTCAGCGGCTGATGCACATCGCCTTGGGCCCGCAGCTCAGGAGGAACGTTGAGGCTTACGTCGATGATATTGTGGTGAAGTCTCGCGAGGCCAAGACCCTGATACAAGACCTGGAGGAAACCTTCGCGAGCCTCAAGGCCGTGAGCCTATGGCTCAATCCAGAGAAGTGTGTGTTTGGGGTCCCCTCAGGCAAGCTCTTGGGCTTCCTCGTGTCCCACCGAGGCATTGAGGCTAACCCAGAAAAGGTCAAGGCGGTCGAGGACATGAGCCCGCCAAAGACCCTCAGAGAAATGCAGAAGCTCACTGGGCGCGTGACAGCACTGGGACGCTTCATCTCCAAGTTGGGGGAGCGAGCGCTGCCTTTCTTCCAGCTGATGAAGAAAAAGAGACCCTTCGAATGGACTGAAGAGGCCGACAAGGCATTCCAAGACCTCAAGAAGTACCTAACCAGCCCTCCGGTAATGGTGGCCCCGCGCCCTCAGGAACCCCTGGTACTCTACCTTGCCGCCACTCCCTACTCCGCCAGCGCAGCCCTGGTGGCGGTTAGGGAGGAGCGTCGGAGCAAAGCCATGGCATCTGCCCGAGTCGAGATGAAGCGTGAACAAGGAAGACCCACAGAGACCACTGCCGCAGTCGAGAAGGATCAGCCGCCGCTGGGGAACACACTCGAGACAGCAGAAGCCCCTCCCCCTAGCGACCGGCCGCTGGGGGCTCCCCTGTCTCGGGAGGCACCACGATCTCCGGAGGGCGCCATCGACACCAGCGTTCCTAACCTCGTTGAACATCCTGTGTACTTCGTCAGCACAGTGTTGCGGGACGCAAGGGCGTGGTACCCCATGCCTCAAAAACTTCTCCTCGCGCTATTGGTGGCCTCGCGCAAGCTGCGGCATTATTTTCAGGGCCACCCCATCAAGGCTGTCTCAGCGTACCCTTTGGAAAGGGTGCTCAGGAGCCCTAACTCAGCTGGAAGAGTCGCTGAGTGGAACATTGAACTGCAAGCATTTCAGCTCGAATTCAGCACGACCAGAGTCATCAAGGGGGCCACCTTGGTAGATTTCATAGCAGAGTGGGCGGAGGCGCCGGGCCTCAAGGCTGATGAGGATCGATCCCTCTCCCCGGGAAGGAGGCACCGGACGGTTGGGTCATGTACTTTGACGGGGCGTTCTCCAGGCACGGCGCGGGGGCTGGTGCGGTGCTTATATCTCCTACCCAAGACAAGCTCTACTACGCCGTGCAGCTCTGTTTCCAGCACGGAGAAAAGGTCTCCAACAACATAGCAGAATAGCAAGGCTTGAAGGCCGCAGCCGCCCTCAGAGTAAAGCGTCTTACCATCAAAGGTGACTCACAACTCCTCGTCAACTTCTCCAACAAAGTATACGAGCTGAGTGATGAGCACATGGAAGCCTACCTTGCGGAGGTCCGCAGGATGGAGAAGCAGTTCTGGGGGCTGGAGTTACAGCATGTGCCCCGTGGCACCAATCAGGAGGCCGACGACATCGCCAAACGAGCATCCAGGCGACTACCTCAGGAGCCAGGCGTCTTCGAAGAGCGACTCTTCAAGCCCTCGGCCACGCCATCACTGTCAAGCACGATGCAGCCTCGGGAGGAGCTCCCCCAGCCGCCAGCCTCGGGAGCCCCGGTCTGCGGCCCGGCCTCAGGGGCGCGTCTGCTCTTGACAATGGAGCCTCAGGAGGGGTGCTGGATCACGGAGCTCCGGAGCTATCTGACACAAGGGATCTTGCCAGAGAAGGAGGAGGAGGCGGAGCGCGTGGCGCGGCAGGCCACAACATACTGCATCAGTGATGGAGAGCTCTACCGAAGGCGACCGAATGATGTGTCCCTGCGCTGCATCTCCAGGGGGCAAGGGAAGGAACTGCTGGTGGATATACACGGTGGAGACTGCGGGCATCATTCATCATCGCGGACCCTCGTTGGCAAGGCGTTCCGCAGTGGGTTCTATTGGCCCACTGCGCTCAATGATGTCGTCGAGCTGGTGAAGGCTTGCAAGGCCTACCAGTTCCAGGCCAAGTAGATCCATCAGCCGGCTGGAGGCCTGCAAACTATACCCCTCTCGTGGCCATTCGCAGTCTGGGGGCTGGACATCCTAGGCCCATTTCCTCGGGCGCCAGGGGGCTATCACTACCTCTACGTCGCCGTGGACAAGTTCACTAAGTGGGCTGAAGTGGAAGCCGTCCGCACCATCCTTGCAGGGTCTGCGGTCAAGTTCATCAAGGGTATCTTGAGCCGGTTCGGGGTGCCGAACCGCATCATCGCCGACAACGGTTCGCAGTTCACCAGTAACATCTTCAGAACATACTGTGCTAACCTTGGAACGCAGATATGCTACGCTTCGGTGGTGCACCCCCGGAGCTATGGTCAGGCCGAGCGGGCCAATGCGGAGGTCCTGAGAGGCCTCAAGACCAGGACATTCAAGAAGAAGTTGGAGGCTTGCGGCCGAGGCTGGTACGACGAGCTTCAGGCCGTGCTGTGGTCCATCCGCACGACCGCGACCAAGCCAACTGGCGAGACCCCATTCTTCCTGGTCTACGGAGCTGAAGTGGTCCTCCCTCACGAGGTCAGGCATCCCTCCACACGGGTCCTGGTGTTCGACGAGGCGCAGCAGGACGCCATGCGGGGGATGGACCTCGTGCTGGGGGAGGAGCGTCGACGAGAGGCCGCGCTCCGAGCGGCAAGATACTAGCAAGCGCTACGGTGATACCATTGTCGCAACATCCGCCCCAGGACTCTCGAGGTAGGGGACCTCGTGCTCAGGCGGGTTCTCTCCAGGGAGGGACTGCATAAGCTCTCTCCCATGTGGGAGGGCCCGTTCAAGGTTGTTCATGTTTCCAGGCCTGGCTCCGCGCGCTTGGAGACTCGGGAGGGGGTACCCGTCCAGAACGCGTGGAACATCCATACCTCCAGAGGTTTTACCCCTAAAAGGCCCAGAGCCTGTGAAGAAGGCGAACGCCTGTGAAGATGTTGTGTTTTGGGAAAGGCCCAGAGCCTATGAAGAAGGCAAATGCCTGTGAGGTTTATCCTTCCGAGAAAGGCCCGGAGCCTGTGAAGAAGGCCAATGCCTGTGAAGTTCGCCGCTAGTCACACTCTCACGTAATAATGAGTGGGGTTGTACACGCCTCGGAGTCTCAGGAGCACCGACCTCAGGCCCTGGGGCTCCCTCCCACGCCCAGTGGCAGCACTTAGCTCCGCGCTGGTGAGAAGAAGTCGAAGACTAGATTAGGTGCCGGACGCGGCTTTTCTCATTTGCTTTCTGTAGTTGGCTTGTTCGTCCCCATTCGAGGTTTTGCTGAAGTTGTTGTCGTCTTTGGTTTGTGACCCTTTGCCTTTCTTGCTCTCCTACCCCGATTTCTCTCGCGCAAGTCTCGCGAGGGAGCACCGCGGGCACCCTTGCGAGTATTTTCTGCCCTTGTCGTTCGAGGCTTCCCAACCGGGTCCACTACAGGAGCACCCCTCCAGTCCGTGCCCCACGGGCACCGCGACACGAACGCAGGGCCTGGGTCGATTGCCTCCACAACTGAGGCCGGAAACTACCTCTTCAGACTAACCCTCGCAGGACATGGAACGTTCGATGGAGCCTCCGCCTTGGGAAGCAAGGGCCACGACAAGCCCTCCCCTCGAGCTAAGTAATTTCTGCGCGTAGGCGCGCGACACAAAGGCACAATACCAGGATAGCGGAAGCAGTACGATAATTAAACAACAATAGTCCAGGCACACCCTCGCGGGGCCCTACACTACTGTCTTTTTGCGCAGGGAAAGAGAAAAAGAACAAAACGGGCGCGACTCGCCCGACACCAGCTCACGGGAGAGACTCGAACTACCTCCGGAGCTCAGGAGGACTCCGTCTCGCGCTTCACCGGGACGCGACGGTGGGCGAACCCACTACCTCCCTCCAGGCGGGCGCGGCGGCGTGGAGGCTGATCACGGCCACTACTGGAGGAGCCGTTGCCCGAAGAAGAGCCATCGAAGCTCGATGAACCTCAACCGCCACCGGCCGCGCGCGCACTGTCGTCTTCATCGTTGCCAGGGCTGGACCCACGGCCGTGGTAGTCATTCTCAGGGCAACACCCAGCAAGGTGACCATCTTCCCCAAACACCCTCACGTAGAGGGTGGCATCGTCGTCAAACTTGAAGTGCAGGGTGCACCACCGGATCAGACCGCACGCGCGGGCAAACATTTGCCAGCCGCGGGTCAGGGCCAAGCTCCCGGCTGCAGAGACCTCCAGCGAAGCCCAGGCGGCTTGGCCGCAGCAACTGTCCGCCTGAAGCCAGAGGCCGCCCGGGGCGCCAGCCGAAAGCTCACCTAGGAGGAAGCGAGGAAGTTGGAGCCGGGTGCCGGCCGGTTCCGCCGCCCACACGACGAACTCCGGCAGTACCTCTACCGAGTGGGAGCGCGGCCTAGGGGGTCGTACGGCCGTAGCGCGTCCCCCAGCGGCGGCCGGCCGCCCTTCACCATGTGGAAGGTTGCCTCCGCGACCGTGGGGAGCCACCATGGGAGTCGCAGGGTGTTTGCGGGGACGACCTCGACCACGCTTGGGTCGAGGAGAGTCAAGCTCTACCTGGTGGGCCTTCCCTTTCTCCGTGGCCGAGAACCTCTTTGGCGGAGCCATGAAGAAGGAAGAGAAGCGAGAGGGGAAGGTCCGGAAGGGCAGGTGCCTTACCATACTTATAGCGAGAGGAGGCCAATCGCCGGCCTCCACGGTCACAGGTAATCATGACCCGCTTTGCATGCAGGGACTGTCAGCTCGTGCAGTTGCCGAGGCGTCATGGGGAAGCGGAGCCGCCCACGTCCAATCAACCGCCACGCGGCGCCCAAGGCCGCAGGCTTTTAGGGCCCACGACGCTTCGCGCTTGCCCCTTCGCCTCTCTGCTCAGCCAGGTCCGGGTGCGCCTTGGGCCCGGGGGCTACTGTCGGCGTTCTGGGAACGGGGGTCCCCAAACTTGCCTGCCTGCGGCCTGCGGCGTGGCTCAAGGGGCGGCCCAGCATGGCCCATCTTCATCAGCACAAGCTCAAGACCCTCGCGAGGGGCCAAGCCTTGTGGGGCAGGCGACAGGAGGCTTCCTTAGGCATGGCCTCGTCTGGCTGGCTCGCGAGGAGGCGGAGAGATCAAGGCGGGGTACCTCACGAGGTGTCCATGACGCAAGCCATGACGACCAAGGTCCTCCCTTTCCTCTTTGGTGCAAAGGGAGCAAGCGCAGGTGAGAGCATCAAGCAAAGGCATCCATTTCGGTGCAACAAGACCAAGACCAGCAGAACAACGGGATGGAGGTCATCGTGGAGCCCAAGCCGACGTCACCACCAGAGCCTTTAGCAGGCGAGGACCAACTTTAGTCAGGATAAGTGTACTAGATGTTCCCCTTCAAAATGGCCAATTGTTGGCGCCCTTCCCGCTCAATATTTGGGAGGAGGCCCAGGGCCTTTGCCTATAAATAGGACTAGCCACCACAAGATAGAGGCAAGAGGGTCCTCACCAGGAAACCAATAGAGAGAGCGACTGAACTTCCCCTAGTAGTTCATCGCACCAGCCAAGAACAGACCCTCGCGAGGCTGTTCTTCCTTGTATTGTTCATCATCAGCCCAAGAGGCAATCCACCACACCACACACTGGAGTAGGGTATTACACCATGATGGTGGCCTGAACCAGTATAAACTCTGTGTCTCTTGTGTTGTTCCTTTGATTGCCTAGATCCTAGCGAGGCGACGAGGCGCAGGTAGTAGAAGGCTAGATCTCCGCGCGCACCCCAGAGTTCGAACCTAGAGGGTCTGCCAGAACCCAAAATCCGACAAGCATGACATTTTGTATGGAGCTATCATGTGATATGGCCACCTTACCGAGGACAACCACCTTACCCTTTGAGGTGTCACCGAAAGTGACACACTTTCGAGGACCATCGTTTTTAGCAAGCTCACGAAACATATCTTTATCTCCTGTCATGTGATCGATACATCCACTATCAAGAACCCATTCCTTTCCTCCTGTCATATATCCTCGAAGATTTGCCATAAGACCAAAGTGTCTCATTGCATCATCAAGATCAAAGTCACTATCATCATCCTCGTCATAGTATCATGTTCAACATCGTCAAGTGGTGGATCAAATCCTAGAGAGGGTGATTCGTTAGAGTGAGTTTGACAATGATATTGTTTATGAATTTTTATAGCTTTGGAAATAATATCACTAATAATTCCAACATCTCCTTTGGCACGCATAAGGTTTGTAAGCTCAAATAGACAATCACCAACCATAGGATCACTGGAATTCATCTTACTCAAGGCAATAGACTTATGGAGAATTTCATCTAGATTTTTCAAGGAATAATTTGGAAAGCATTCCTCAAGAAATTTCCATATAGTGTAGGCACACTTGAGAGTAGGCAAACATCTAATCAAGTTCCTAGGCAAGCCTCTAGTTACAAGTTCAACAGTTCTAAGATTGCGAATCATGTCAATTGACTCATCAAGGGTACGATGCATAGGATCAACATGAGGTGCACAAGGGTTAGCAATGTACTTGTCCAAATGATATTCATTTAAATCACAAGCATCTCATTTTTCCACTCATGAAAGTACTCTCCATCAAGTATAGGCACTCTATGTCTAAGACTCCCAATTGTAGACTCATCCATCCTCCTCCAATGGTGTTTAAACCAAAGCAATGGAGACCAAAGCTCTTATACCAAATTGAAAGGATCGAGAAGAGGTGTCTAGAGGGGGGGTGATTAGACACTAAGTACCAAAAGTTGCAGTTTTTAACTTCTTTAAGTTTAAGTGGAGTTTAGGCACAAGTTTAACACTCACAATACATATCAAGCAAGCATGCAAAGAGTATATGAGCAGTGGAAAGTAAAGCATGCAACTTGCAAGAATGTAAAGGGATGGGATTGGAGGATTCAAACGCAATTGGAGACACGGATGTTTTTGTCGTGGTTCCGATAGGTGGTGCTATCGTACATCCACATTGATGGAGACTTCAACCCACGAAGGGTAACGGTTGTGCGAGTCCACGGAGGGCTCCACCCATGAAGGGTCCACGAAGAAGCAACCTTGTCTATCCCACCACGGCCGTCGCCCACGAAGGACTTGCCTCACTAGCGGTAGATCTTCACGAAGTAGGCAATCTCCTTGCCCTTACAAACTCCTTGTTTCAACTCCACAATGTTATCGGAGGCTCCCAAGTGACACCTAGCCAATCTAGGAGACACCACTCTCCAAGAAGTAACAAATGGTGTGTTGATGATGAACTCCTTGATCTTGTGCTTCAAATGATAGTCTCCCCAACACTCAACTCTCTCTCACATGATTTGGATTTGGTGAAAAGAAGATTTGTGGAAAGCAACTTGGGGAAGGCTAGAGATCAAGATTCATATGGTAGGAATGGAATATCTTGGCCTCAACACATGAGTAGGTGGTTCTCTCTCAGAAATAGCATGTTGGAAGTGTAGGTTCGTTCTGATGGCTCTCTTTATGAATAAAGAGTGGGTGGAGGGGTATATATAGCCTCCACACAAAATCTAACCATTACACAGAACTTGCCAATCTCGGTGGGACCGAATTGATAAACTCGGTCGGACCGATTCAGCAAATCTAGTGACCGTTAGGTTTTTCGGTGGGACCGACATGAAACTTGGTAGGACCGATATGGTTAGGGTTAGGGCATAACGTTATCTTGGTAAGACCGATTACACAAACTCGGTGAGACCGATTTTGGTAATAAGATAACCAGAGAGTTGGTCAGGCAAACTCGGTTTGACCGATTACACAAACTCGATGGGACCAATTTTGGTAATAAGCTAAGCAGAGAGTTTGCATTGTAATCTCGGTAGTACCGATTCAAACTCAACAGGACCGATTTTGGTAATGGAGATACACATAGAGACTACAATCCCATCTCTGTGAGATTGAGATCCCTATCGGTGAGACCGATTTGCCTAGGGTTTGTGGCAGTGGATAAGACATCTGAACTCGGTGGCGCCGGATAGAAAGAATCGGTAGGGCCGAGTTTGACTTTTGGTTTAGGACATATGTGGATGTGAGAAATTAGTTGAGGGCTTTGGAGCATATCACTAAGCATTTTGAGTAAGCAAGCCATTAAGCAACACCTCATCTCCTGTTGATAGTATTGGCTTTTCCTATAGACTCAATGTGATCTTGGATCACTAAAATAGAAAATGTAGAGTCTTGTGCTTGGAGCTTGAGCCAATCCTTTGTCCTTAGCATCTTGAAGAGGTTCCACATCCTTTAGTCCATGCCACTCCATTGTTGAACTTGTCTGAAACATACTAGGTAAAAGTGTTAGTCCAACAAGAGATATGTTGACATTAATTACCAAAATCACCCAGGGAGCACTTGTGCTTTCAGTGGGAGAGATAGCGGGATCCAGGAGGAGCTCGTGGACGTGACCGCCTCTGCTCGAGCACGAAGAGCTTGTTGGTGCGGGGGGTGCTACAGGAGGATTTGGACTAGGACAAAGGGTTGCAGGTTATGCTCTGATTGGTCGGGAGGGGATCCCGAGGGAGAGGAGTGGCGGCGGGAGGATGGGGATGGGACAGACGGCCTACGTTTTATGGCTTCGTCTGATTATATAGCGAGTGGTTAGGTTAGGGGCTATCTGGACCCTCTGATTAGATCAAACGATCGAGAAAAAATAGGCTAGGACAGTTTAACAAAGAATGGAAGATATTCTAGAGATGTTTGGGGATGATCCGGATCCATCAGTAATGACAGACCAGTTCGGGTTCGGGAAGTTTCGAACGCGCATGCGAGGGGGCTACAGACTGTCAACAGAGGTTAGGTGGTTTGACAAGATGGAATTGAAAACATGGTTGGTCTCGGAATGGTCAACAAAGGCAACAGGAAGACACAACAACTACGAACGGATGCAAGTTTAAGAAAACATGTGGATGCAATGCTCATGATGACATGATGAAATGCAAGAAACCAAAAAAAAAACACAGTGACAACGAAATAACTGGAAGGCTTCTAGAGCGTCGGTATCGGGTCATCACAACACTCCTCCCCTTACAAGAGATCTTGTCCTGAGTTCTAAGTATGGCATCGGAAAGAAGCGGAAGAGGAAGAGGTAAAACAAAGTTGCTTCTTTGACAAACGAGTGAAACCACGAACCTTGAGAGGCTGGACAAGTTAAAAGAAAGAAGACATTTGTGATGAATGGAGTTGAAAACACTCTGTTAGACAAGAGGAACAAGCAATATGACGAGAACAAAGAGGCTGAAGGGATAAGGTAGGCTTTGGAACCACTCCTGTCAAAACGAGATAGAGAAGGGATTAGACTGAAAGAATTCGGACAACACTTCGGTTGAAAAGCGAAGGAATTTAACATGAACTTGACAAGATGGAATGGCACCTCAGAGCGAGCAGCAACACAATGCCTCTAGAATAAATGAAGAATAGAATGAAAAGAACAGAGAAGTGAAAACCAACAACTTCATCCTCCAATAAATTTCAAAGAGCATCCTTAGGAGAATGGCTTGAACGGAGTTGTCGGAAAATCAACAATGAAAAGAATAAGTTTTTTATGGGCTTATGGAAAACATCTAAAAATTTGAGGTGCAATTCTGCCACTAACAGAAACAATTGATATGATTGAGAGCACCGAAGAGATGAAACACTTCTTCCACCAAGATGAGAAGAGATAACTTGGATCATTGATGAGCACCATAATAGCAACATTCCTTAGGGAAGGCTTTAGGTGAAATATAACCCAAGATAACTCCAATGAAGAGATTGATGGGTTCAAAGGATCTCTTGAACGAAGAGAAAATGATGGGTTTAAATATCTCATTCAACTTGTGAACCTTGAAACACGAAGGGAAAATCAACAACTTGTGAACCTTGAAACATGAAGGGAAATTGTCAAGAATGGCATAACACCACCTCAAAAGATAGAATAGAAAGAATTTCACTTTTAAATGCAAGAATAAGAATATATGAGCTCCTCCAAAAGAATCTTGGCAGAACACTTCGAGGATGAATTAAATCGTGGTGAACCACCATGAAGAACTCCAGTAACAAAAGGATGAAAAGTGAAGGATGAAAAGAATAAGATTGAAGCCTTGAAATGATTTAGATGGATCTTCGCGATGAGAAAATTGAGAAAGCTTAGAACACCGGGAGACAAGATGAACAACTTCAAAGCAAGGATTTATTTATCCTGAACAAACTCCGAAGGAAGGGATTAATCACTTGGATGAAACAAGAATAAGAATTATGTTATGTGTATCCTTCACTAATTTAAATTGATGAGAAGCATTGGATTTGCATACTACTTATTTGCATTGAAAATGATTAAAGAGAGATATAGCGGAAACTCAACGGACCACCGGTAGGATTTTGGAAAGAACAATGAATTGATATGATAACAAAGGAATCTTGAACGAACCACCATAAGAATTTGAAAATAAATGAAGAAAGAGAATTCCTCGCCAGGAAGAATTAGAAAAAGCACGAAGATACTTGAGGGAATTTAAATACAAAAGGACGAAGAGATCTTGAGATGACTAAAGAATAGTTGAACGAGGCACCGAAAGAATATAGAGATGAATGAAGAAACAACAATTTAGTAGAATGAAGAAAAGGTGATGAATCATGACAATGAATAAATATTCTGAGAAGATGTCCTTTGGAGAATCAAAATGAAATAGACTCCTGAAATGCTCCGGATGGATATGAAAAGAATTTATTGCAACCCGAACAATTTGAGAGGATAGCATCATACTTGAGCTACGAATCTTCGAGAGAATGGACAAGATTTAGAGGAAACACCTCTTCGGTCTACAAAAGATGAGAATGATGACAAGATACACCACCAAAATTGTTCAGACACTCCAGAAAAATTATAAGAGAAAAGGTTGGACCAAAGATTAAAAGAATCTGAAAGCGACCCCAGAGGAGGCATCCGACTGGTCAAAATTCATTCTTACATAAAATTAGAAGAGTCAGGTAAGATCCTGGAAATACCTGTGGGTTAGGGCCCACTCAAAGATACACCGTTGGAGTGATTTTTAAAAGAGAGATTGCACCGGTTGAATTAAGTGGCTTGAATGAGATAACAACCTCGAAATAGCATGAACGGATTAAGAATGGAATCATGAATCTTCTAAGATCTCTTCAGCACTATGGAACACAAGAATAGTGATAGGTGAATGATTAAGAGATGCACCGGTATGAAAAATCACTTGAAAGGAGGAAAGGGGTATGATCAAAACCGAAAGCATGAATGGAATCCACCGAAGAGGGAAAAAATGAGAATGAAAGAATGATGAACTTGTAGCTCCTGATCATCTTCAATGAGACTCATCGGATAAGAACATTGAAGGAAAAGAACGAAGAGACTGCACATCATAGAATGGATACTTGATTAAGAAATCTGAGCCCTCGAAGAAAAAGGGTGGGATGGTGGGAAAACAAATGCAACTTGGGACGAGCAAAACGAACATCATTGAGAAGAACTAATAATCGATCTAGCAAATATTGAAAGGATAGGATTAACTTCAAGAGAAGCACGCCGGTTGGAAAAGAATTGACATGACAATCTTGATGATCAAGAAGGATTAGCACTCCCATAGAAATATGAGAACACCGCTTAGGAAAAGGTATGGAATCAACATTTGACTTGGAAGCAGCTCGAATACCACAAATAGAACAAAACAAAAGATTTTTATTGGAGAATAAGCCAGAAACAAATACATAACCCTTCATGCATTTGTTGAAAGGATAATCCTAAGTAACTACTTGAATTCTTACCTGAGAACTCCCAAAACTTATTGGTTATGCAATCTGGTCCCACGGCTACACGGAGCAAAAATCATCACACAACTCCTATCAGAATTCTAGGCTCCAATGTTTCGAATGCGTTCAACACATAACCAAGAAATTTCGAAAACTCATGTACCTTAGACCTTCGAACACACAACGATACTAGTCATTGAAGATCATCCGTGATATCTCCTACAGTACTGAGGATAAGTCACGTGACTATTTTCCACCATGAAAAGTATGGGAGCATTTCGATGTCGGCATCCTCTGGTATTCCGGAGTTGAGACGACAACAACTATGATGAAAACACCTGGAGCTCAATTCCCTGGATCCAATCCATACAATCGGGGGGCACCAAGAAAAAATTCCCGTCATAATGATATCACAACTATTCCAACAATACCCACGTGATCCTAGAAAAAATTTGAGTGAAAAAGAGGAGAGTGAAGTAAAAGCATATACGTCACGAGTCTTCACTAGACCGACGAGGGGATGAGGAGTAAAAAGAATTCCTACTCTCTGACTCAACAACGTCAACGGTTCAATCAATCAAGGGGGCTCCTGCGGTCGGTAAGGCTCTGATACCAAATTGTAGTGCCCAAGATGCGATTCTATCCCAATCACGTGATGAATTCATGATTGGGGCACAATCGCATTTCAAGTGCATAGCAAGGTGGATATAATTACAACATACCACGTACTCAACTTGGAATCCCGGCTCACAAGACATTTCGACAATGGTAAAACAAAACTAGCAAGACCTCCCGACGTGCTGACACCCTGATAGTAGCCGCACGTATCTCGTCTCAGGCCACGATCAGATGGGACAAGGTACGAGTAAAACCAGATCTCGAGTTTCCCCGTGATGGCCCCACAGGTTCCCCGGTTTGGACCAACACTCATGAGGAACACTGGTCTGGGGGTTGTTAATTAAGTCCTCGTGGTCCCGAAAGTCCCTATGCAAGTTTTGGTTGTTATTAGGCAAATGCTAAAACCAAAGTTGGGCCTTGCTGGAAGAGTTTTATTCAAAGCAAACTGTCAAGGGGGGCCCATAAACCCCAACCATATTAGGAACGCAAAAACAAGGAACATAACGCCGGTATGACAGAAACTAGGGAGGCAAGAGTGGAACAAAACACCAGGCAAAAGGCCGAGCCTTCCACCCTTTACCAAGTATATAGATGCATTAATTAAATAAGAGATATTGTGTTATCCCATGATATCCATGTCCCATCATGGAACAACCTGCACTGCACCTGCGACTAGCAACGTTAAAAAAGGGGTTGAGCAAGCGGTAACATAGCCAAACAACGGTTTGCTGGGAGGGTGAAAAGGTTAGAGGTTGTTTCATGGCATATTGGGAGGCTTGATAAACAAGTGGTAGGAAGCGCGACACAGCGATAGCATCGAGAGGACTAGCTTAGCAAAGATAGTAGTGAGATCCAGGGTGACGGTCATCTTGCCTGAAATCCTGCTAGGAAGAAGATCGAGTCCATTAAGAAGACGAAGGGGCGTAGTCGAACGAATCCTCAAAATCACAAAGAAATAGGAACTATCGATAAGAAAACAACCGGAAAGAAGCAAACAACATCGTAAACAACCATCACATAAACATGGCATGACGCACAATCTAGTATGATGCATGTCCAGTTTAAATATGCATGGCATGGCAAAGTGCAACAAACAATACTACCAGTTAAGTGCTGATCAATATGCAACGAGTTGCATATTAACACAACACCACATTTATTTATTTAGTTCACTCTCGTTTATGAACAAGACAATATTAATAGTTGGTTAACATGGCAAGAGGTGAGGCATGAGTAAACTATTTATCTAGGCAAGTTTAAATGAGGCCGGAAACAACAAACAACAAATCCGGAAAATCCTCATGTTCATATTTGAATTTGGTACTGTTCTGCCTAAACCATATTTCAGAGTTGTTAAACAGGGAAATAAAGTGCACCAAGTTAATCTATGCATTTTTCTACACCATTTACATATAAAGTTTAATTAAATTCAGAGTTACAGTTATTTAGTTATGAAATAAACCATATTAGCATGTCATTTAGCAAATTAAATGCAAACATCATTTTAAACATTTTAAACATGGATGGAAGTTAGATATTTTGAAACTAGATGAAATTCTAAGCATTTTACACATATAAAGTATTTGCATATGATACACGGTTATGAGTTATTATATGCATGAATTCTAGGGGTTTTCCTATAAAACCGTAAACGCTAGAAATTAGTTAAATCCGTCCAGGAAAATAAACAAGAGATGGGATAAATCTGGAACAGGGCAGCGGCTGGGGCTCACCAAATGGGCCAGGCCCAGTGGAGCTGGAGGCAGTAGGCCGACAGATCTGGATGTGGCTGCAGGGCCTTGGAGGTGCTGCGGCTGGGCCTTGGCATTACGGCCCAAGCGAGGCGCTGGACGAGCGTGCGGTCAACGAGCAGAGGCTTGAGCAGGATGAGCAGGTGAGCACCTGCTCGATGCAGAGGATGCAGAGGCTGTGGCATGGACTTGGCGGCGGCAGGGGATGGCTTGGCGACAGAGGTAGGAGGTTCGGCAGGGACCCGACAGCGTAGGGTGTCATTCTCCGGCGACGAGCATCCAGACCCGGGGTGGAGCAGGCGGCAATGCCCTCAAGTGAAGCAGCGGTGGTAGCAGGAACTTGGCACGATGGTGAGAGCTTGCAGGGACGGTGAGGCTCGTAGAGGTCGATGGCTGGGGCGGCCCACGCGGCGGGCGGACGTGGTGCACGTCCTCCCCAACGCACATACCTGCACATGAGGTGCCTCAGGCTTGCCCAAGCTTAGGATCTTTCCACTCCGCATTCCTTCATCCATCGTGATCTTACCCAAAACTTGAAAAGTTACACGCAAAACTTAACAAAACCCTCATGAGATCCGTTAGTATAATAAAACAAATCACTATTTATGTACTATTGCAGACCCATTCATATTTTATTTGTTCACTATAAATATTGTACTCTAACTTCACCATGGCTTATATCACCGATACAATCCATAGATTCATCAAAACACACAAAACAATGCATAAAAAATAGAATCTGTCAAAAACTAAACAGTCTGTACCAATGTAAACATTGACCATACTTCTGAATCTCCAAAAGTCGTGAAAATTAGGACAAATAAACAATTTTCATAGTAATACTGTGTAAAAATTTCAGAAAATTTTGACGTTCCAGTACAAAATGTAAATTCACGCACTATAGCCAAAGTTTTTGTTTTTGCACTGCACAAACCAAACAAGCAATCTAATCGTCCTAAAGGAAAATCTTGGCACATTATTTTTATAATACAATGGATTTTTACAAGGGGATAATTATTTTTGTTGAAAAGTTTCTACAATCAAGGTTCACAAAGTTTCCATGGGCATGAACAAAGTTCAAGGCTAGCTCCCACTTTAACAATGCTCGTCTTTCTCACTTTCGCTTTTCTTTTTGAAAAGTTTTAAGTTCCCCACTATATTTTTTTGTTTGTAAACTTTATAAAAGAACTCAATAGAAGAAAATGACTCTCTAAAATTTCTGGTTGTCTCCATGGCAGCGCTTTCTTTAAAGCCATTAAGCTAGGCATAAAGTGCTCAAGTAATTGATCCACCCGGTTCCCAAGGTATATCAAAGCCAATTTTAATTAACAATGATTTGTGATTTAGTATTGAGCACAAAGCAACATATATCATGCAACAACAAAGTATAACTCTCTTCCTATGCATCGGCATGTCATAAAAGAACAATTCATGCACACATAGTAAAGGCCGATACATAGCCTAATTGGTTTCTTGCAATTTTGTTGCGTTGGAAACATAGAGAGGTGGAGATGTAGTTCCTCTATGATAATAATTGCAAGTAGGAGCAGCAAGCACATGCATATTATATTTATCAAAATCATCATGTGTAGTGGAAAACGCAACCCATCAATGTAATCCTTACTAAGTGCAAACTTCTCCGATATAGTGTAAAAAAAAGGGCAACCTGGTGCATGTAGCTCCCGCTTGCGCAGGGTCCAGGGAAGGGTCCGACCACTTTGGGTCTATAGTATGCAGCCTTTCCCTACATTTCTGTAAGAGGCTGTTTCCAGGACTTGAACCCATGACCTCATGGTCACAAGGCAGCAGCTTTACCACTGCGCCAAGGCTCCCCTTCTTCTCCGATATAGTGTAGTTGGGAGAATTCAAAAAGATAATAGGACTATCATGTGTGGGCGCAATAGCAACAATTTCTTTCATAACATCAGGAACTATAACAAGTTCATTTCCATAAGCATAATTCAGATTGGCATCATGGCCACAAGCATAGCAAGCATCAATTTCATCAAAAAGGGATATTTCTAGCGAATCCAAGGGATCATAGCAATTATCATAGCATTCATCCTCCGGTAAGCACGAAGGGAAATTAAATAATATATGAGTTGAAGAGTTACTCTGGTTAGAAGGTGGGCACGGGTAGATAATCCACTCTTCCTCCTATCGTTCTTTGCTCTCCTCGTCATATTTTTCATCTAATGAGCTCATAGTGTCATCAATTTATTCTTCCATAGATTCCTGCAAAATATTAGTCTCTTCTTGGACAGTGGAGAGTTTCTCAATAAACTCATTAATATCGGCATTATATTCATAATTCTCATAGATATATTTAGGTATAGCATAATTTTGAGGTCTGTAAACAACATCATCATAATTTTCACACTTTTCAAACAAAGATTCAATTTCACAAGCACCCTTAAAAGCAACAAATACTTCTATTCTTTGCACATCATAGTAATCATATATACCATTAGCATAAGAAGCCAAGGTTTCATTATCATTAAATTTACATGAAAATGGAAGGTGTGGAGCCTTCACCCTAGAGCAACAAGTACAATCATATCTCAATCATAGATCCCGAGCATACCGATGCAACATATGAATTTGATCCCATAATAGTTTCCCTTTTTGTATCAAGCGATAATCCCTAAATTATTCACATTGATACAACGTGTCTCCCATTATCAAGTTGAACGGGGTTTCCTCAGGATTATCGAAGTTGTGTTTAATATTTTTCACATAACAAGCATCGAGGGTTTTAGGAGGTTCCCATCTCATTGAGAAGAAAGTACACCTATTTTTTTCGTATTTCGTGTTCCATATCCATAAATAAAGATATAAAACAACTTAGAATAGAAAGAAAAATCTACTTAGTGATAAAGCAACTAAGCACACACGAGAATATTCACCCCACACTATTGCTCCCCGCAACGGTGCCAGAAAAAGGTCTTGATGACCTACAAGTATAGGGGATCAATTGTAGCTTTTCTCGATAAGTAAGAGTGTCGAACCCAACAAGGACCTAAAGCTAGACAAATATTCCCTCAAGTTCTATCGATCACCGATACAACTCTATGCACGCTTAACCTTCGCTTTACCTAGAACAAGTATGAAACTAGAAGTACTTTGTAGCTGTAAAGGAATAGGTTTGCAAGATAATAAAGAACACGTAAATAAAAGATAGGGGCTGTTTAGATAAAGAACAATTAAGTTAGTTTTAGTAGAGAGCTTTTTGTCACAAGAAAGTTTTTGTCCCTATGCAATCAATAACTAGACTGGTAATCATTATTGCAATTTTATAAGAGGGAGGGGCATAAGCTAACATACTTTATCTACTTGGATCATATACACTTATGATTGGAACTCTAGCAAGCATCCATAACTACTAAAGATCATTAAGGTAAAACCCAACCATAGCATTAAAGTATCAAGTCATCTTTACTCCCATACGCAAACAACCTACTTACTCGGGTATGTGCTTCTGTCACTCACGCCACCCACCATAAGCAAATCATGAACATATTGCAAACCCTACAACAGGGATCCCTCACGCTCGTGTGACACAAGAGCACCATAGGACAACACCAATAATAAAACATACAACTCAAACCAATCATGATCATCAATTAACTAATAGGAGAAAATAGATCTACTCAAACATCATAGGATAGCCGTACATCATTAGGAAATAATATATAGAGTTGAGCACCATAGAGGGGAGGAGAGTTGGTGATGACAGCGGCAAAGTTGTTGGTGTAGATCGCCGTCACGATGATGGCCCCGGCGGCATTCCGACACCACCGGGAGAGAGGGGGAGAGAGCCCCCTCCTCCTCCAACGCCTCCTCCTCCTTCTTCTTCTTCTTCCTTGGCCTCCCCCCTTGATGGGAGGACGGTTTCCCCTCTGGTCCCTGGCCTCCATGGTGGCGGAGGGGCGAGATCCCCTCTGAGATTGGGTCTCTCTCTGTTTCCTTCTGTTTCTGGGTTCCTATTTTCTGGCCTTTCACCGTTTCTTAAATTCTCGGAGATCCATAACTCAAATTGGGCTGCAATTTTAACACGATTTTTATCCAGATATTATCTTTCTTGCTGCGAAATAAGGGCACCAACCTCCTTACAAGGTGTCCACAAGCCCGTCAGGCGCACCCTGGGTAAGGGGCGCGCCCTTAGGGCTTGTGGGCCCCTCGGGCATTGTGTGTTGATTATTTTTCCCAAAAATCACAAATATTCCAAAATAAATCTCCATAAATTTTTATCGTGTTTGGACTTCATTTGGTATGGATATTCTGCAAAACAAAAAAGATGCAACAAACAAGAACTAGGAATGGGCACTGGATCAATATGTTAGTCCCAAAAATAATACAAAATGTTGCCAAAAGTATATGGAAGTTATAGAATATTGGCATGAAAAATCAAAAATTATAGATACGACGGAGACATACACTACAAAAAAATACACTTCCGTGATGATACATGTTTCTCACAGTAGGTCACATTTTCTGTCATGCATGTACATCCATGACGATTTTATGACAGAATCAAGATAGTCATACCTGTGCTGTCGTAGAAGTGTTCCATGACATTACAAAATTATCATCACGGAAGTGTCCACTTCCATGACAATAAATCGCGCGTCATAGAAGTGCTTTCGTCAAGGGTGACCGACACGTGGCATCCGCCGTAAGAGGACGCTGTTAAGCATCATTAAGCTACTTGGTCCGGTTTTGGATCCGATAACCCGCTAATAGCCACGACCAATGCCGATTTTCCACGTGTAAAATTCTCATTGGCTGATGGAACCATGCATCAGCTCCGCATTGGCATAGGTGTCACTCATCCAACGGTCGAGATGGGCCTATGATAAGTTGACACGTGGACGGGCCCAAAAGTGGCCCATAAAGTTTAAATGGGTCGACCCAACTAAAGGCCCAGAAGATTTAGTGGACCATAATGGGCCGGCCTATTAAAAGGCCCACAAGATTTTGCAGACCATTATGGGCCGGCCCAGCAAAAGGCCCAACATTCTCAGTTAAGGCACGTACGGCTAGTTTCAAATCGGCCCGTCAACGGCCCATCCTAAACTTGTCATCATTGCGGCCCATGGTCACTTATGGCCCGTTAATAGTCGGCTAAGTATTTGGGACGAATTACGGCCCGGTGTATTTCTGGCCTGTTAAAGATCCTGCTTCATTTGGGCCCATTTACAGGCCATTGAAACTTTTGGCCCATAAACAACCGTGAAGGATTTGGGTCATATTCGGCCATGTCTTACATTCAACCTATTAGAGGCCCACTATAGATTTGGGCCACTTTCGGCCTGTTGTGATTTTCGGCCTGTTAACGTCGGACGAAATCCATGGGCCATATGTGGCCCAACGTCACATCGGCCCCATTAACGGCCCATATAAAAATGATGCTAATCAAGCCTGACCAAACTTTCGGCCTGTTAAAGGCACGTGTATTAGGTCGGCGCATTTACGGCCCGTCCGAATTTCGGCCTATGAAAGATCTGCATTGTAAATGGGCCACCATTTCGGCCTACTAAGACCAGTCGGTTATTTGGCATAATTAGGGCCCAATCTCACTTTCGGCCTATTAAAGGCCCATGTTTTTTATGGGCTAGAGATATTTACACATGTAAACGGCCTATTGTTACCGAGGGCCCAAATTATGTTTAGGCCTGTTAAAGGCCCACTATGGGCACATGCCTACCAGAAAAATATGAAAGCTTATGCTGATTTCGGCCCAGATTTTTTAGTGGGCTACATGTAAATTTTGGCCCATAATCGTTTTTAGCCCAATTGGAATGGGCCCGACGAATGTTGGCATGTTGGGCTCCTACTAAGCTTTCGGCCGAATGCATTACTAAGATAAACCAACACTATACAAAAATAGCGTCGTAATTTGATGAGGACATCAATACAACTGTTACACCCATAGCCCCTGCTGCTATAAATACTGGACCAATTACTAGAGATCGCGCACGCCAACTAAATTACCAGGTACTTTTGTTTCTTGGTAATGATTCTAATGTTCATGAGAATATGATGCTGCCTAAATTGGATACATTTGTTTTGCTTACAAATGAAGGGCCTAGCTTGGAGAAGGATGAACATTGGATTAAGAACAAGCATGGAGATGATGGCATGCGCAAGGGGAACAAGAACGGAGTTACAAGTGATGATTTCAGGACTTTGAAGCCACCATAATGGGTGCATGAAGCCTTGGACGAAATATACAAGATGCCACTTCATAAATTTCGTCCCGAGGCTATTATAGGTACTGCATCACCTTATTATTGGACCAGGCCCATGTAATTTCGAAATACATAAGTATAGGCTATTTTTGGAGTCCGTATGTGTGGGGAAACAAGAGATAGGGTTGATTTCGGACCCCTCCACCAAGGGTCACGAAATTCCCCCTTCTTCCTCCATATATACAGCCCTTAGGGCATCGTTTAGAATTTGGGTTTTTTTTAGATTAAAAGTTCGCCATAGCTGCAACTTCGCGTACTTCGTTTGTGTTCAACGACCAGACAAAGGCGTCACAGAACCCCACCTTGATCAATAAAGCTTTCATCTTATATTCGCAGTATCCAGATTGCAATCTCAGTTTCTTGCTTGTTCTTCGTTTGCTCGCAGGAAACAGACCCTCGTGGTCAGGTTGATCGTGCTCCGGCATGGTCAATAACCTCTCGGAGTTGGTTTAGCGATTGCTAAGGCGCGACGTCCTCGCACGTTCGTAGTCGGATCGTCAAAGTCGACTGCCACCAAAGCGATATCCATCATCTCATCGAAAGACGGGACACCTTTGCCTCTATCAAGTGGTATCAGATTTCCAGGTTGCTCGGTGAGATTTTACAGTTTTTTGTAGTTTAGATCGAGTCTGTTCTTCGTACCTACAGTCCACGAAAAAGCCACATAAAAAATTAGGGTTAGTTCATCATATCCGAACCAATCTGAGCCTTTGCATAATCTTTTTAGGGTTTTGCTTTGTTGAATTTGCGGTTGCATCGTCGTGTCTAGTTGCTGGTCTTAGAGTCTAGTCTTTTAGAGTTTCGAGTTCTGGTCATAAGTTGTCACGCCGCCGCCGCACCATCATCATCGCCCCTGCCATCTACCACCGCCGCTTATCCGCCACCGCTTCGAATCCATATCCATATACCACCACCGCTGTCATATACCACCACCGCTGCCATCTACTACCATATATCCACCACCAATCCGAGTTCTTGTCATATTAGGTTTGTTTTCAAGATCCATCTAGATTCCGATTCGTGTTTCCTTGCCGGAGTAGGTTTCGGAAAACAAAAGAGTTTGGAAACCACCCTCCATTTAGGCCCAAAATTTTTCGAAAACGCATTTTACGAAAAAAATTCTGGCTATCCTATTTTTAGGTGTTTCTGAGTGTTTTGAGACAGGGCCATTATAGGAAGTTTTTTTTGACCCGTTTCCAGTTTTTGGGTCCGGGCAGTCGAAAAAAAAATGGTCGAAAAAATTTCGTGCCCATCCTGTCAGTTTGACCTAGGAAGAGTTTTGAGACACTCGCCATTATAGTGATTTTTCGCAAAAAAAAAAGCAGCGCAAAAAAAAGAGCAAAAAAAATCCAGAGTGTGCTTTTCCCTTGTTTACGTGCCGCGCCGTGATTTTGTTGGTGTTCTAGGCTCGCGTCTCTAGCACAGTCTAGCCTAGGACCAGCACAGTACCGTCGTTGAGTGTTTATTCAACTTTGCATCTCTGAATTGATTATTGCTGACCCTTTTTGCTACCATATTATAAGCCTTCCCAGCTCCACATACATCTACGTCGTGCGTTTGACTCTCCTTGGTGATCGCTCTATCCAAGCTTTGAGAGTTTTTGACTACAACGGTTGCCGATCACCGCCTACTGCTGGGTAAGAACTGGTAAGAATTTGAGATTTGCTTGACGGATTTGTGACACCCACCACCACCTCTTGTTAGTAGTCTGTAGGATCATATTCTTGTGTGTTTCTATTGCTGCTAACCATGCCAGGATCACAAGCCGACGAGACTGACTGGGAGAACATGACGAATAAGGATTTGCATGATAAATTTCAGCAAATGATGAGTGGACAGGTGCAAGATGTGCTAAACAGATTTGAAGAGGCCATGGAGAAGATAGATGGCATGGAGAAGACGTTCGAAACAAAGCTCGATAACAAGTTTAATGAATTGCTCGCGCGTCTTCCACCGCCACCACCCGCTGCACCTAACGCACCTCTCCAACAACAACAACGACGACTACCTCCACGTCGCGAAACAGATCTCCGCCGAGCGAGCCGTGTTCCTCTTGTGTTTGGCCAAACTGTTGGTGCTGCTGTTGATACTTCTGTGGCTCCTGCTGCTGATGCGGAGGAGGATGATTATGTGGGAGATTACGAGGATGAGGTTGCTCAAAATCAGAACTACGTGCAACCACCTGCACCACAACCACCAGGTCGTCCACATGCAAATAATCACAATGGTAGGGCTTTCCCTCAGGTACGAGATCATGACCATCTTCCTAAACTGAAATTGAATATTCCACCTTTCGATGGTAGATATGTTCCTGATATATATCTTACTTGGGAGTTAGAAACTGAACAACGATTTACATGTTTACAATATCCCGAGGAGAGACGGGTTGCCGCTGCTGTTTGTGCTTTCACTAGTTTTGCATGTGTATGGTGGTCTGAACATTGTAGATTATATCCTATTCCAACTACTTGGGCTGCTTTGAAAACTGCTATGCGTACTCGTTGGGTTCCACCATATTATTAACGTGAATTGCTTCAGAAATTACAGCGCTTAAGACAAGGAAAAAATTCTGTAGAAGAATATTATTAGGAATTACAAACTGGCATGATTAGATGTGGTATTGTTGAGGAGAATGAAGCTATGCTTGCACGTTTTTTGGGTGGATTAAATAGAGAGATTCAGACCATTCTAGACTATAAGGAGTATACTAATATCACTCGTTTATTCCATCTTGCTTGTAAAGCTGAATGTGAAGTGCAGGATCGACAAGCATTGGCGCGAACTAACTTTTCTGTAGGCCGACCTTCATCATGGACACCGTGTGCATCTTCTACTTCAACTGCACTGGCACCTCAATCAGGTGTCTCCTCCAGTCGTGATACAAGAAAACAGGCACAACCACCATTATCTGCCAAGAGCGCACCTGCTGGGCCTGCACAGAGTTCTGCTTCTTCCATGGCATCAACAGGGCACACAAGTGCTATTATTTGTCATCGTTGTAAGGGAGGAGGTCATTATGCGAGAGAATGCAAATCTCCGCGTGTGATGATTGCTACCGCGGATGGTGGATATGAGTCCGCTAGTGACTATGATGAGGAGACTTTGGCTCTTATTACACGTGAAGAACATGGTGGAGATGATTCTGATCATGAGACGCAATACATGGCTCCTGAAGACGCTGACAGGTATGAATGTTTAGTTGCTCAACGTGTTTTGAGTGTGCAGGTCACACAAGCTGAGCAAAATCAGAGGCACAATTTGTTCCATACCAAGGGAGTTGTGAAAGAATGTTCTGTGCGCGTCATCATAGATGGAGGGAGCTGCAACAACTTGGCTAGCATGGAGATGGTGTAGAAGCTTTCTCTCACCACAAGACCACATCCACATCCTTACTACATCCAATGGTTCAACAACAGCAGCAAGGTTAAGGTAACACGTACTGTTCGTGTGCATTTTAGTATCTCTACATATGCTGATTATGTTGATTGTGATGTGGTACCTATGCAAGCATGTTCCTTATTACTTGGTAGACCATGGCAATTTGATAAAAATTCTGTACACCATGGTAGAAACAATCACTATACTCTTGTTCATAAGGATAAAAATATTACTTTGCTTCCTATGACTCCTGATTCCATTTTGAAAGATGATATTAATAGAGCTAATAAAGCAAAACAGGAGACGAATAAGAGTGAAAATCAGATTGTGGCAAAAGAATTTGAGCAACAAATGAAGCCTAATAATAAACCATCTAGTGTTGCTTTTGAAATTAAATTGAAAAGTGCATGTTTATTTGACACCAAATCTGATATTGATGAGCTAGATTTCAGCAAATCTGTTTGCTATGCTTTTGTGTGCAAAGAGGCATTATTTTCATTCGAGGACGTGCCTTCCTCTTTGCCTCCTGCTTTCACTAACATTTTGCAGGAGTTCGCTGACGTCTTTCCACAAGACGTGCCACCGGGTTTACCGCCTATTCGAGGGATTGAGCATCAGATTGACTTAATTCCTGGTGCTTCACTGCCAAACCGTGCACCATACCGTACCAATCCAGAGGAGACGAAGGAGATTATGCGTCAAGTACAAGAGCTTCTCGACAAAGGTTATATACGCGAATCCCTTAGTCCTTGTGCTGTTCCTATTATTCTAGTGCCGAAAAAGGATGGTACATCACGTATGTGTGTTGATTGTAGAGGCATTAATAATATTACTATTCGTTATCATCATCCTATTCCTAGGCTAGATGATATGCTTGATGAATTGAGTGGCTCTACAATATTCTCCAAAGTTGATTTGCGTAGTGGATACCATCAAATTCGTATGAAATTGGGAGATGAATGGAAAACAGCATTCAAAACTAAGTTTGGATTATATGAGTGGTTAGTCATGCCTTTTGGGTTAACTAATGCACCTAGTACTTTCATGAGATTAATGAACGAAGATTTACATGCTTTCATTGGACGATTTGTGGTAGTTTACGTTGATGACATATTGATTTATAGCAGATCTTTGGAAGAACATTTGGAACATTTACGTGCTGTTTTTATTGCTCTACGTGATGCACGTTTGTTTGGTAACCTTGGGAAGTGCACCTTTTGCACCGACCGAGTATCTTTTCTTGGCTATGTTGTTACTCCACAGGGAATTGAAGTTGATAAAGCCAAGATTGAAGCTATTGAGAGTTGGCCGCAACCCAAAACAGTCACACAAGTGAGCAGTTTTCTTGGCCTCGCTGGATTCTATAGGCGTTTTGTGAGAGATTTCAGCACCATTGCTGCACCTCTCAATGAGCTTACAAAGAAAGATGTGCCTTTTCTTTGGGGTACCGCACAGGAAGAAGCCTTCTCGGTATTGAAAGATAAGTTGACACATGCTCCTTTACTCCAACTTCCTGATTTTAATAAGACTTTTGAGCTTGAATGTGATGCTAGTGGAATTGGATTAGGCGGTGTGTTATTACAAGATGGCAAACCTGTTGCATACTTTTCTGAAAAATTGAGTGGGCCTAGTCTGAATTATTCTACTTATGATAAAGAATTATATGCTCTTGTTCGGACTTTAGAAACATGGCAACATTATTTATGGCCCAAAGAATTTGTTATACATTCTGATCATGAATCTTTGAAACATATTAAAAGTCAAGCTAAATTGAATCGTAGACATGCTAAATGGGTTGAATTCATTGAGACTTTTCCTTATGTCATTAAACACAAGAAGGGAAAAGAAAATGTTATTGCTGATGCATTGTCTCGCCGCTATACTATGCTTTCACAACTTGACTTCAAAATATTTGGTTTGGAGACCATCAAAGATCAATATGTGCATGATGCTAATTTTAAAGATGTAATGCAGAATTGTAAAGAAGAAAGAATGTGGAACAAGTTCGTCGTTAACGATGGATTTGTGTTTCGTGCTAACAAGCTATGCATTCCAGCTAGCTCCGTTCGTCTTTTGTTGTTGCAGGAGGCGCATGGAGGAGGATTAATGGGACACTTTGGCGTGAAGAAGACGGAGGACGTACTTGCTACACATTTCTTTTGGCCAAAGATGAGACGGGATGTTGAGCGTTTTTTTTTCCGAAACCTACTCCGGCAAGGAAACACGAATCGAAAACTAGATGGATCTCGGAAACAAACCTAATAAGCAAGGAACTCGGATTGGTGGTAGATATATGGTGGTGGTATATGGCAGCGGTGGTGGTAGCGGTGGTAGTATATGGATATGGATCGGTGGTGGTATATGGACACGGATTGGTGGTGGTATATGGATACGGATTCGGAGCGGTGGTGGTAGATGGCAGGGGCGATGATGATGGTGCGGCGGCGGCGTGACAACTTATGACCAGAACTCGAAACTCTAAAAGACTAGACTCTAAGACCAGCAACTAGACCGACGATGCAACCGCAAATTCAACAAAGCAAAACCCTAAAAAGATTATGCAAAGGCTCAAATTGGTTCGGATATGATGAACTAACCCTAAATTTTTTTTGTGGCTTTTTCGTGGACTATAGGTATGAAGAACAGACTCGATCTAAACTACGAAAAACTGTAAAATCTCACCGAGCAACCTGGAAATCTGATACCACTTGATAGAGGCTAAGGTGTCCCGTCTTTCGATGAGATGATGGATATCGCTTTGGTGGAAGTCGACTTTGACGATCCGACTACGAACATGCGAGGACGTCGCGCCTTAGCAATCGCTAAACCAACTCCGAGAGGTTATTGACCACGCCGGAGCACGATCAACCTGACCACGAGGGTCTGTTTCCTGCGAGCAAACGAAGAACAAGCAAGAAACTAAGATTGCAATCTGGATATTGCGAATATAAGATGAAAGCTTTATTGATCAAGGTGGGGTTCTGTGACGCCTTTGTCTGGTCGTTGAACACAAACGAAGTACGCGAAGTTGCAGCTATGGCGAACTTTTAATCTAAACAAAACCCAAAGTCTAAACGATGCCCTAAGGGCTGTATATATGGAGGAAGAGGGGGGAATTTCGTGGCCCTTGGTGGAGGGGTCCGAAATCAACCCTATCTCTTGTTTCCCCACACATACGGACTCTAAAAATAGCCTATACTTATGTATTTCGAAATTACATGGGCCTGGCCCAATAATAAGGTGACGCAGCACCTATAATAGCCTCGGGACGAAATTTATGAAGTGGCATCTTGTATATTTCGTCCAAGGCTTCATGCACCCATTATGGTGGCTTCAAAGTCTTGAAATCATCACTTGTAACTCCGTTCTTGTTCCCCTTGCGCATGCCATCATCTCCATGCTTGTTCTTAATCCAATGTTCATCCTTCTCCAAGCTAGGCCCTTCATTTGTAAGCAAAACAAATGTATCCAATTTAGGAAGCATCATATTCTCATGAACATTAGAATCATTACCAAGAAACAAAAGTACCTGATAATTTAGTTGGCGTGCGCGAGCTCTAGTAATTGGTCCAGTATTTATAGCAGCAGGGGCTGTGGGTGTAACAATTGTATTGATGTCCTCATCATCCTCCCCTTCTTGAAATAAAGTCGTCCTCGACGGAAGTTCATCTTCCTCACCCAAATAAGGCTTCAAATCTGCAATGTTAAAAGTGGGACTAACCCCAAAATCTGCAGGCAGCTCAAGTTTATATGCATTATCATTTATTTTCTCTAACACCTTAAAGGGACCATCAACACGTGGCATTAACTTTGATTTGCGCAAATCCGGAAATCTATCCTTACGCAAATGTAACCAAACAAGATCTCCAGGTGCAAACACAACATGTTTTCTACCCTTATCTCCAGCAAGTTTATATTTAGCATTCATACGCTCAATGTTTTCCTTAGTTAACTCATGCATTTTTAAAATCAATTCATCAGGTTGTTTAGCATCAAAATTAACCTTCTCCAAAGATGGAAGAGGCAACAAATCAATAGGTGCACGAGGTAGGAAACCATACACAACTTCAAAAGGGCACATCTTAGTAGTAGAATGCAATGAACGATTATAAGCAAATTCAATATGAGGCAAGCATTCCTCCCACATTTTCTTATTATTCTTCAAAACAGCCCTAAGCATAGTAGACAATGTTCTATTGACTACTTCAGTTTGTCCATCAGTTTGGGGGTGACAAGTAGTACTAAAAAGCAGTTTAGTCCCCAACTTAGCCCATAAACATCTCCAAAAGTGGCTAAGAAATTTAGTATCACGATCTGAAACAATAGTATTTGGCACACCATGCAAGCGAATAATTTCACGAAAGAACAAATCAGCAACATTAGCAGCATCATCGCTTTTATGACATGGTATAAAGTGTGCCATTTTCGAGAATCTATCCACGACAACAAATATGCTATCCCTCCCCTTCTTTGTTCGAGGTAAACCTAAAACAAAGTCCATAGATATATCCTCCCAAGGAACACTAGGTACAGGCAAAGGCATATATAAACCATGAGGATTGAGTCGTGACTTAGCTTTTTGACATGTAGTGCATCGAGCAATAAAACGCTCAACATCACGTCTCATCTTTGGCCAAAAGAAATGTGTAGCAAGTACGTCCTCCGTCTTCTTCACGCCAAAGTGTCCCATTAATCCTCCTCCATGCGCCTCCTGCAACAACAAAAGACGAACGGAGCTAGCTGGAATGCATAGCTTGTTAGCACGAAACACAAATCCATCGTTAACGACAAACTTGTTCCACATTCTTCCTTCTTTACAATTGATAGAGGTGGGGTGTCCCGATCTTTCGATGAGATGATAACTATCGATTTGGTGGAGACGACTTTGACGACCCGACTACAAACGTGCACGACGTTGCGCCTTAGCAATCGCTAAACCAATCTCCTGAGGTTACTGACGATGCTAGAAGCACGGTCAGCCTGACCACGAAGGTCTATTCCTGCAAGCAATCGAAGAACGAGCAAGAATATGATAAAGCAATCTGAATATTGCAAATATATATGAGGTATTGATAATGGTGGGGATCCGGAAGCGGTCTTGGTCTGGTCGTTGGACACAAACGAAGTACACGAAGTTGCAATGGCTAACTTTTAACTAAACAAATCCCAAGGAAAAGCTACTAGATGAATCTACTTATATAGGAGCAAGGGGTGGCGGCCAAGGAGGTGGGAGGACGTCCCAAGGCAGCCTAAAACTAAATCTAGGTCGTACAAGGCCAATGGGCCCAAGTGGAGGTGATGTAACACCTTTGGACTTGTAGTTTGACTCGGATTCTGCTGCAGCATCAGATTGTTTCGTCCACAACTCAACGCTCCGGACGAATTTGAAGGTGATTCCAATTGGGTTGGAAAGTGCACGAAATCTAGTTTCCAACAAAAAAAGAATCACGCAATTCGGAGTCCGTATGAAAAACTTGTGTGCGTTTTGAGTCAGGTATGTCTGTGCAGTCCGAATCTGAATCCAGAACGTGAGAGACTTGGACTCTATCTTCTCTTGGGCCAAAAGTGACGTGAGAGAACTTTTTGGACAGCAAATAAACATCTCTTTCTTCCTTATCTTCATATGTGGATTGTACAAATGTCCCATACACCTGCAATTAGACAAAACACAAAAGTGTGTGAAGTATTTTTGTTCTGGATAACATAAATAGATTATTGAATAGTTTGCACTAGAAATCACTTGACAAATATGCATATATGCAATATTTTTGGTCATATCCAAGGTAGTCATGTCCTCATCACATGCGCAGGGGGAACAAGAACGGAGTTACAAGTGATGATTTCAGGACTTTGAAGCCACCATAATGGGTGCATGAAGCCTTGGACGAAATATACAAGATGCCACTTCATAAATTTCGTCCCGAGGCTATTTTAGGTGCTGCGTCACCTTATTATTGGGCCAGGCCCATGTAATTTCGAAATACATAAGTATAGGCTATTTTTAGAGTCCGTATGTGTGGGGAAACAAGAGATAGGGTTGATTTCGGACCCCTCCACCAAGGGCCACGAAATTCCCCCCTCTTCCTCCATATATACAGCCCTTAGGGCATCGTTTAGACTTTGGGTTTTGTTTAGATTAAAAGTTCGCCATAGCTGCAACTTCGCGTACTTCGTTTGTGTTCAACGACCAGACAAAGGCGTCACAGAACCCCACCTTGATCAATAAAGCTTTCATCTTATATTCGCAATATCCAGATTGCAATCTCAGTTTCTTGCTTGTTCTTTGTTTGCTCGCAGGAAACAGACCCTCGTGGTCAGGTTGATCGTGCTCCGGCGTGGTCAATAACCTCTCGGAGTTGGTTTAGCGATTGCTAAGGCGCGACGTCCTCGCACGTTCGTAGTCGGATCGTCAAAGTCGACTGCCACCAAAGCGATATCCATCATCTCATCGAAAGACGGGACACCTTTGCCTCTATCATAATTACTACAGCCTTTGGGAGCATCATAAATGTTGTATCACAACAATATAATTTCCAACCATACAACAAAAGGCCTGTCGGTATAAAGTTTACAGTCCTTGCAGATAAAAGCACCATCAGATGTATAGAAGCACAGATCATTTAACTTGAGTGCTAATGTTTCAGGCTGTAGAATCGGATGGAGCAGCACGATCTTCACCTTTTTGCCGTCATTGCTCTTGAACAATGAAGCGAATGTCTGATAGTCTGGTTTCAAAACCATTCATATCTTGATGACATTTGTCAACCACTATACTTGTTTCTTAAACGACGTCCATTAGGGATTGGACTTGTGTCTGGAGCACAGATATATCACTCTATCTAGCCGGAAGATTTTGTTTAGTAGGCGATTTGGACGAGGTTACCTTGACAACCAACCCAGAATTACGCAGGAAGGTGCTTTTTGCACTGTTAGTGAAGAGATACTGATGCACTGCAGCAAGAGGTGACATTGTGCATGTGGTAGCCTCGTCACCTTCAGGTGGTTGTGGTTGTTCAATCATTTGTTCCATAGCTTGCTAAAAGTTTGAACTTGTAGATTAGTGTACCAGATAAGTTACTAATGAGAAAAAAACAAACAAAGTAGGTTACATGTTTATACATGACTTATTTTGGTGAACTACTGTAATACATTAGCATGTATTGTCGTGCCAACTACATAATAAATTACTTTCGGAACATATGTCCATGTAGCATGCCTACTGTATTGTTTATTTCCTCACATTCGTTGACATCTAAGGATAAAGAGACATGGTTTAAAGTAGGATGAACATAGTATGACGTTATTTATATCATGGGTAAACAGATATAAAAAAAGGCTATTTTATCATTGTGTGCGCACATGAACATAACAACTAGATTACATATCAAGGCCAAAAGAATATCCTTCATCTCTTTTAAACCATGTAAGGTGAAATGATACGTTAAGACAACTGTGTATAAAAGTGAACATAGTAACTCACATTGACTGCAAACCAAGTAGTTAAGTGAACACATCACAGTACCAATCAGTTCAAAGGCAGGAGGAGTAAGGACTTACAAGAGCAGCTTGAACTGGTGTGCTCATGCCCTTCATCTTGCTGGTGTGGCAATCCTTGAAGATTTGCATTGCATTCAGTTCAGGTTCTTTTTGGTCCGCACGGGCTTTCCTCTGTATTTGGAACAAGTCAATATAGATACGATAATATGGCACAGAAAAAAGAAGGAAGTAGTATCTATTTACAAGAGCCTCGCAATGTGCAATATAGCTACGAGATCCTGTTGTCTGTTGGAATTTCACTTTAGAACAGTTGGTCTTGTTCTTCAAACAGTTAGCCTAGAAGAAGATACACTTGTAAGGCACATACATAAATACAAGCTCAATATGTGGTCTGATCAAATACATATAGCCTACCTAATACTTTGGATCAGACCAGTGTTTAACAAGGGTTGTCCAGTCTTCATCTGTAATATATTCCACTGGAGATGTTTGGGCGATTTCATTGTTAGCCTTGCCTTCAAAGTGACATTTTCTAAGGTGGTACCGATACGGTCACAGAGCAGACTGAAAAACATGAGTGCATGCTTTTTTAGTTGCATCATCTTTAGAATCAAACTTGAACCTCATCTGTTGAAAAAAGAATGTGAGTCTTATTAGGAGGAAGCTAGAAAGTATGGGACAGAGCAAGACAATATTACTAATTGCGATGAATAACAATTATCCCTGATGTCCATTCTTCCTCCTTTAGATTTTGTTAATCTGTCAAACATTATCCCTGATGTCTGTTTCCGCTTACGCCATGGTGCTAGTTCAACAACGAATATGGAAAGTGTTAGTGTACATCAAACTATGAGAGTACATATAAAGGAGCATGCAACTGCAACTTGACTCGGTCAGGTACCGTCTTGGCATTGATGCTCATGAGGTTCATCTGATCTTGCCAAGTCCTGTTGTGTCAACAGTGCTTTGGAAGTAGTGTTAGGTGTGAAGGAATCATGGGAACTGGCCAATTCCGGAGCAAACGAACGAGTAACTCGTTGAGATGCTGGTACAGTTGAAGCGGATGTTGCAGCTGGTGGAGCAGGTGATATTGTTTGTAGATTTAGCCGGTGGACTAGGACCTTCTACTGCACTATAAGTACCAGCAGAATCTCGACGGCAGATCCTTTTCCGTTTCACCCGACGAGTAACACCACTCCCTACTATATTCTTTTCCTTGCTCTTTTTTGACTTTGCCATGTCAAGCCGTACCCACAACATAAAAGAATAAACTTGGTCTTTAGAACTCATTGATGCATCATACAGACAAGCAGTACTTTGATGTAAGACAACCGTATGAGGATGGAATATGTAAGAAAAACAGGACAGCGTGACATATTCACAACTATGATGTGTAAACTAAGTAGAAGGATTTTCAAGAAAATAGAAGTAATGCAAGCTAGACACTATATGAAAGTTGCAACCAATATTACTCTTCCGAGTTAAAAGTGTCTTGTCATAAGTGAAAATTCAAAAAATTAGAAGCAGTACAACATGGAAACCAATGCAAGATGCAACCACTATCAAACTGCCATGTTAAAAGCGTCCAATCATGAGTGACTGATGCGGGATACACAACTACAGTACTTTGATGTAAGAACATGGTATGATAGATAGATGCAATGTATTCTAGACACAGAAATCCATGTCATATGCACATGTATAACGTATAAACTCAGCGGGTGCAATTTACTCAAAATGGAAGAAATACAGGCTAGACAACATATGCAACATGAAACCAATTATCACACTGTCAACTTAGAGCAAGCACCTACGATGGTGGAGTACGGGACATGAATTCATCATGTAGACTTGGGACTTCAACTTCATTAGCAGTGGCAGTGGCAAATCTAGAGAGTCTCTATTTGCGTCGGTGCGGAGGACCACCAACATCCCCTAACTATTTTCCTTCCTATTTTCTGATATTGCCTTATGAAGTCAAAACCACAAGAAGATGAATAAAATTAGCTCTGCATAACTAGTTGATGCATGATACAGACGAACACTACTTTGATGTAAGGGAAGCGCATGATAGGAGGATGGAATATATACAAAAAAAGAAAGCGTTACATATTCACACGTACGGATAGGAGGATGGAATATGTATGAAAAAACAGTAAGCAAAAGGCATTTCAATAAAATTAGAGGAAATGAAAGCTAGGCACCATGAACATGCAACCAATATCACTCTATCGGCTAAAAAGTGTCTCGTCGGAAGTACCATTTCAAGAAATTAGAAGCAATACAAGCTAGAAGACAATGCAAGATGCAACCTACATCACAGTCACAAGTTAAATGTGTCTTATGGGTATGTGATTCTTACAGGTATAAGTTGTAAGCTACGCAGATGCAATTCAACATAATCATAAGCAATACAAACTAGACATCAACAGAAAACGCAACCACATATAACAGTTCCAAGTTAGAGCAAGCACCTGTGATGGTGGAGTAGGGGAGATGTGCTCATCATGTACACGTATGTTCCAGAAATAGGAACACGTGTCACATTCACAGGCATTATGTGTAAAGTAAGAAGATGCAATTCAACAAAGTTAGAAGCAATACAAGCTAGACATCATACGCAACATGCAACCACATATAATAGTGCCAAGTTAGAGCAAGCACCTGTGATGGTGGAGTAGGGGAGATGTGCTCATCATCTACACAGCTATGTTGATTCTCCAGCCTTGTGTTGTCTTGCGAATCTTGTTCGGAGGATGGCGGAGTAGAATCTGTAGAGACCCTCTGTTTGAGTTGCTCCAAAGGACCTCCATCATCCACTGCCGGACTAATTTCCTTCAGCTGTAATGATTTTGCATTGTGAAGTCAAATCGATAAGAAAAGAGGAATAAAATTCGCTCTTTAGAACTCATTCATGCATGATACTGATGAACACTACTCGGATGAAAGGCAAACACATGATGCGAGGATGGAATATGTATGAAAAACAGGATGGCATGACATATTCACACCTATGATGTGGTAACCAAGCCATGGGCCGGAGTGAGCCGGCGAATTCTCGTGGGTCAGTGGACCGGGCCAAGCCGGAGTCCTCTATTGGGCACCTAGATATCCCTTCCTCTAAGCAAGCCGAGGATGATTTTGATAATTTGATTTCTGGAATGGTGGAGGAAATACATACGTGCCAGAAGTGCTTAAAAAGGGTCATTTTGCTTCAGCTTGCACGTCCAAACTTTGGTGTGTCTCTTGCCTTCGGATCGGTCACGTTAAGAAAGATTGTAACAGATTTACTCGGATCTTGGGTCTGGTTTGGCAAGCAAAACCCGGTAAGTTGCAACTTCTAAGGCGCGCAGTGAGAATATCTCTCTGACATCGCTTTTACCAAACTTGGATCTCCCTTCCACTTCCACATTTACTCCCTCATCCAGTTCCGTCAGCCCTGGCCCCAAGACACCTTCGACATCACCGTCTGCAACACCTCCTTCGCCGTTGCACTCGTCGTCGGCGGAACGTGAGTGCTCTGTTCTGATGGCCAACTTCCATTTGGATCCTCTGCTGTACGTCCCTGCTAGCCATCACATCATCGATGGTGGGGAAGATCGAGTGCCAAGAACTTTTGTGACGCCACATACCCCAATTGTGCGCCGCCATGAAGAGTTCATGCTTGCTGAGGTAATTCCTACCCCTCCGCCCAATGAGATTGGTGCTGCTAGGGAAGAGGTGGTTCAGTGGCTTCAAGCGCATGGTGTGCTAGTCAGGTATGTGCAGCCCTGGATCCGTTCTGTTGGTTTGTTTGAGCTCAGAGATGCTGCGGTCAGGTTATTGCTGCTTCAGCTTCCTCCGCAACCGCTGGGTAATGATCGCTTCGTCCGTTTTATGAAGCATGATGCGGGGGATTCCTTCTGTGGTGTTCAGGATTTTCGCCAGGGTTTACTTATGTCTGGGCAGCCCGCTAGATCTTCGTAATACTGATTGTACCAGAGCAACAGTCAACATGTTTGGCAAGTTTCATTACTGGATTAGCAAGGACCCCTATTTGGTTCGGTATTTGGTGTTTGCATCTTTCCCTGAGGATATTCTTGTGCCTCATGATGTGGTGTTCATGGATTATGCTACTTGGGGTGGTGCTAGGGTATCTTGGACTACACCTCTATATATCCTGGGTGCAAACTTTGCTGAGCAGATGCCGCAGGATGAGGACTGGATGCCCATCAATGGCAATCCTCACCCAGTTCCTAGGGTTCCTTTTATTTAACTTGCCCTTTTTCCTGCTCTGGGATGGAATGCTGTCCCCCCTCCCCCTCAGGAGCAAGCTATCAATGAGGTGGAGGATGATAATTGGCGAAATTGGAACGAGCCAGTGGAACAACCTGCACCTCAAGATCAAGAGTCCATGGTGGTCGATCTTTCTACAAAACCAAGCTGTGAAGCTGTTCAGTAGGTGCCCATTGTTCCAGTTATCTTGATTGATGAGGATCTGCCTGAGGCCCCTCCTGCTCCTATGGCTATTGTTCATGATGTGGAGGAAGCCAACAATTGGGCAATAGTGGTTTATCAGCCACCTATTCTCAAGCATGCAGTTGAGTTGCCATTTGTTCCTTTTGGGCCTCCTCTACCACCTGAAATGGTTTGGAGGAGAACCTTTGAAAACCTCCTGCAAGCACCTGTTGTCTATGATGTTCCTAAGCCCATTTTGTTGCAGCTAATGTCTCCTGTGATTCTATCAAAGTGGAGTTGGGATTTTGCTTTCAGGGACATGGATTTGCCTCTGCTCACATGGAAGGACCTGGAGCCAGCCAGGCCGGTTGCCAGGGCATTATTCTCTGAAGATGTTGAAGAAGCAATTGAGAAAACTGTTCCATCTGCTGAAGTGATTTCAAAAGCCAGGAGGCCTCACAAAACTTTGGCGTCAACTCCTATTGTGGACACTTCTGTTAGGAGATGTACCAGGAGCTCTGTCCAACGTGATGGGTTCAAGCCCACCTTCCAGAAGCTCACTTTGCAGCCCAAGAGGAAGAATCCTAGAGCCAAGCCCTTCACTCCTGAGATGCCAGATGATCCTGCACATGAAGAGATCCCACCAGCTACACCTGTCAGTCGCCTGCAAGAAATTGGAAGGGAGATGGAAATTGAGGCCAGCCTTCTCTCTATGGATGCACTTATGGTGGACCCACCAAATGCTGCTACCACTAGTTCTGATGATTAGTGTGGCCATTTCTTCATGGGTCTGGCAAGCCCCTCAATGTGCTGGTTATCTGCCCTCTTGTTGGGTGCTCTGTTATGCAAACCTTCATGTAATAATGTTGGGTCAGACTTTTATGTGCTCTTTTGGACATATGGCATAGTGTGCCATATGGTTTATGATCATTATTATGTTATGTTTTAATGAGTAACCCTTGTAGAAACTGGAATGTGATGTGTTGGAATGTCAGAGGTCTAAATTCTGAAGCTAGGCAGAGAGCTATCAGGCAAAAAATTGAGGAAAGCCAGTGTGCTATAGCCTGTTTGCAAGAAACTAAATGCCCATATTTTGATTCTAGATCCATTAGAAGTTTCTTTCCTAAAAGGTTTGATTGCTTTGCTTGCTCTCCTTCCATGGGAGCCTCTGGTGGAATTCTTGTGGTCTAGAACTCCTCTGTTTTTGTTGGGACTTTAATTGAAGTTCAACGATTTGCTGTGGTTGTTAAATTTGTGTCCAGGCAGAATAATGATAAATGGACTTTGGTCGTTGTTTATGGTCCGTGCCAGGGTGAAGCCAGAGATCATTTTGTCACTTGGCTGTATAATCTGTGTATTCCTATTGATGAGAACTGGTTACTGTTAGGTGACTTTAACTTCATAAGGTCCATAGATAATAGGAATTTACCTGGTGGGGATCTAAATGACATGTTCATATTTAATGAGATAATTGGGCACTTGGGCCTCCTTGAATAACCCATCAAAGGCAGAGCTTTCACTTGGTCAAATATGCAAGACAACCCACTTCTTGAGCAATTAGATTGGTTTTTCACTTCAGTGGACTGGATTTCTGACTATCCCATGACTGAGGTGCTTCCCGTAGCTAGGATTGCATCTGATCATGTCCCCTGTGTTGTATCTATTAAAATTTCCATCCCAAAGTCAAATCTTTTTAGGTTTGAGAATTATTGGTTGGAGTTAGAGGGCTTCATGGATTGTGTTGAATTATCCTGGCAAAAACCTTCTAGGAAGGGGCACATAACTGCTAGGATTGTAGATAAATTTAAGTCTTTGAGAATGTGCCTCAAACGATGGCAAATGAATGTTTCGAGTTGAAACTGCTGATTAGTAAGAGCAATCATGTTATTTATCTCTTGGATGAGTTGGAGGAGTGGAGGCCTCTATTTAGGCAGGAACTCAACTTCAGAAGAATTGTCAAGGTGCATCTGGAAGAGCTTTTGCATCTACAATTCCTTTATTGGAAAAAGAGATGCACTGTCAGATACTTTAAAGTTGGGGGGGAAAATACCAAAAAAATTCATGCCATGGCCACTAAGAGACACAGGGGAAACTCCATTGCAAGTATTAAGTTATCTGATGGTACTGTGGTATCTGACCACTCTCAAATGGCACGAATCATTTGGAGTTGTTTTAAAAACAGAATGGGCACCTCAAGAGGGATTATGATGGGTTTTGATCTCTCTTCTCTTATCTCCCCTGTTGAGGGACTTGACATTCTCAACAAGCCATTTGAAAGGGAAGAAATGGATAAGGTGGTTAAACACATGCCTGTGGATAAAGCCCTAGGTCCTGATGGCTTTAATGGCTTGTTCTTTAAAAATGCTGGTATATAATCTCTCAGGATTTGTATGAGTTAGCTCAGGATTTCCATGATGGTACAACTATTTTGGAGAATTTAAATGGTTCATACATCACCCTGGTGCCCAAGAAGCTCACACCTGAGGAAGTCGGTGATTATAGGCCTATTTCTCTTACTGGAATGGGTCTGAAGTTCCTCTCTAAAATGGTTGCAAACAGATTTCAAGAGGTGATAATGCAGTGTATTCATAAGAACAAATATGGTTTTATAAAAAGCAGAACAATCCAGGATTGTATAGGTTAGAATTTTGAGTACCTCCACCAGTGCCATCAATCTAAGAGGCCAATTGTAATTCTTAAGCTTGACTTTGAGAAGGCATTTGATTCTTTGGAGCATGAAGCCATATTTCAAATTTTAAGGCACAAAGGTTTCAATGAGAAATGGATTCTTTGGATGAAGCAACTTCTAACCACTGGTACATCTTCAGTCGTTCTCAATGGTGTCCCTGGGAGGAAATCTATTTGCAAAAAGGGAGTTAGGCAGGGTGACCCTGTCTCCCCTCTCCTATTTGTTATAGACGCTGATCTCTTACAAACAATTATTAATGACATGTTCAGAAGAGGAATTCTACACCTACCTATACCTTGTCATGACCAGGATTATCCAGTGATTTAGTATGCAGATGATACCTTGATCATTCTACCTACTGACAGGGCCCAACTTCTTGCTTTGAAAGATATCCTGCAAGTGTTTTCTCAGTCCACTGGTCTTGATGTGAATTACCATAAATCTTTTATCATCCCCATAAATGTTGATTCTGCAATGATGAATGATTTAGCTGCTGTGTTTGGTTGCCAAATTGGAAAAATGCCATTTACTTACCTTGGTTTGCCAATGGGAACCACAAGGCCCAAAATGGTGGATTATATGCCTTTAATGGACTGTATGGAAAGGAGAATGACTGGTAGCTCTTCATTTCTAAATCAAGGTGAAAGGTTGCAATTTCTGCATTCTGCTCTGTCTTCCATGCCTATTTTCTTTATGTGTAGTTTGGCTGTTCCTGCTGGAATACTCAAATAGTTGGAGAGAATACAGAGGCAATGCCTTTGGAGGAAACATAGAGATGAGCCAGCCCCTTCTCTTGCTGCTTGGGAGCTTATTTGCAGGCTCAAGAACATGGGAGAGCTTGGTATTCTTAATCTGGGAGTGCACAATGTGGCCCTGCTCCTCAAACATGCTAGTAATTTCCTTAATAGGAAAGATATTCCTTGGGTGTCTTTAATCTGGGACTCTTACTACTATGCAAGGGTGCCCCAAGGAACATCTGATTGTGGCTCCTTTTGGTGGAGGGACATTTGCAAGGTGATGCAAAGTTTCAGAGAATGCTCTTGGGTCCGGATAAATGAGGGTGACACTGCACTTTTTTGGTCTGACAACTGGAATCTTGGTAATGAGGTCTATAGTCTTCAGACAAGATTCCCTAGGCTTTTCTCATATGCTAAGGACCCATGGATTTCAGTTAGGGAAATTTTTAGCTCCCAGAACATACACCGCCATTTTCATCTTCCTTTGTCTACTCAAGCTTTTGAGGATTTGACTATGATTCAATCCCTGATGGGCTCTCACAAAAGGACATCTGGCATTAAGGATGTGTGGTTTTGGCCAGCCTCCTCCAAGCAGTACAGGCCCAAGATGTTTTACTCCCACACATTTGTGTTTGAAACTTTCAATCCTTTGACTTGTTGGATATGGAAATCATCGTGTACTCTCAAAATTAAGGTGTTTGCATGGATGCTCATTATGGACAGATTGAATACAAAGGATATGGTGGAAAGAAAGCATTGGCACATGGAGGATGGAGTTCATTGTAGGCTCTGTCCCTTGCAGGCAAGAGAAACCAGGGATCACCTCTTATTTAACTGCAACTTTAGTGTAAGAGTATGGAATTATCTGCAGATTGATTGGACTGCTGGTGACTCAATGTCTGAACTGGTTATTCAGGCTAGGAGAAGTTTTGATAAGCCTTTTTTCACTGAAGTGGTGTTCACTGCCTGCTGGAACATCTGGATCATCAGAAATGCAAAAGTTTTCAGAAATGAGAGGGCCAGCTTTAATAATTGGAGAGGTGCTTTTAGGCATGATATTACTCTTTTGCAGCACAGGATCAAATCTGCCTACAAGGATGATCGATTGAAGTGGATTTCTTTTGTTCCCCCTTAAGGATTTCTGTTGTAAGACACCTTTTTTAGTATTTTTTTCTAGATTACCTCTTGTAATCCTCCTGTTGTAACTGTTGCTTTTATCTTAATAAAGTTTAGATATGCTATGGGGGTGTTTCCCCATAGTTCCTAGTAAAAAAACAAATTAGAAGCACTTCAAGCTAGACAATATATGAAAGATGCAACCAATATCACTCTGCCAAGTTCGAACTGTATGGCGTTTCAAGAAATTAGAAGCAGTACATGCTAGAAATCATATGCAAGACAAAACCAATATCACAGTGGCGACTTAATGGTGCCTTATCATAAGTGACTAATGCGAGATATGCAAGAACCGTAGTCTGATGTAAGAACATGGTGTGATCAGATATAGTATGTTCTAGAAATAGGAACACATGTCATATTCACAGGCATTATGTGTAAAGTAAGCAGATGTAATTCAACAAAGTTAGAAGCAATACAAGCTAGACATCATACACAACATGCAACCACATATAATAGTGCCAAGTTAGAGCAAGCACCTGTGATGGTAGAGTAGGGGAGATGTGCTCATCATCTACACAGCTACGTTGACTGTCTAGCCTTGCGTTGTCTTGCGAATCTTGTTGGGAGGATGGCGGAGTAGAATCTGTAGAGAACCTTCGTTTTAGTTGCTCGGAAGGACCACCATCATCAAATGCCTTGCCAATTTCCTTCGACTTTATTGATTTTGCATTGTGAGGTCAAACCGACAAGAAAGAGGAATATAATTCGCTCTTCAGAACTCATTCATGCATGATACTGACGAACACTACTATGATGAAAGGCAAAGTCATGATACGAGGATGGAATATGTACGAAAAACTGGACGGCTTGACATATTCACACCTATGATGTGGTAACTAAGAAGAAGGCACTTCAACAAATTAGAAGCACTGCAAGCTAGACACCATATCGAAGGTGCGATCAATATCACTCTGCCAAGTTAAAGCTGTCACGTCATAGGTGGCGTTCATCAAACTAGAAGCACTACATGCTAGAAATCATATACAAGACGCAAACCAATATCACACTTCCAACTTAAAGGTGACCCATCATAAGTGACTGATGCAGGATACACAAGAAGAGTAGTTTCAGGTAAGAACATGGTGTGATAGACAGATATAGTATGTACCAAAAATAGGAAAGCGTGTCATATTGACACGTATCATGTGTAAGCTAAGCAGATGCAGTTTACACTAATTAGGAGCAATACAAGCTAGACACCATATCCAACAAGCAACCAGATATCACACTGCCAAGTTAGAGCAAGCACCTTGGATGGTGGAGTAGGAGAGCAGAGACTTGGACCTTATAATGCACTAGCAGTACAAGGAGAATCCGTACATATGCTCCGTTTACGTTGCTGCAGAGGACCACCATCATCGCCTTCCTTACTCTTTTCCTTCCTCTTTCTTGATTTTGCCTTGTCAAGTTAAACCCACAAGAAAAAGGAATAAAATTTGCTCTTCACAACTCATTGATGCATGATACTGACGAACACTACTTTCATGTAAGGCAGCCGCATGATAGGAGGATGGAATATGTATGAAATACAGGACGGCGTGACATATTGACATGTATGTATAAAGTGTAAACTAAGCACAAGGTGTTTGAACTTCTTAGAAGCAATGCAAGCTAGAAACCATATGAAAGATGAAACCAATATCACTCTGCCAAATTAAAAGGGTGCCCTAACAAATGTATTTAACCAAATTAGAAGCAATACATGTCAACATGCTAGAAATAATATGCAATATGCAACGGATAAAGGTGACTCATCGTAAGTGATTGATGCATGATACAGAAGAGAGGTAGTTTCATGTAAGAACATGGTTAACACATAGATGTAGTGTATACCAAAAAAGGAATGCATGTCATATTCATAGGTATAATGTGTAAAGTAAGCAGATGCAATTTACCCTAATTAGAAGCATTACAAGCTAGACACCGTATGCAACATGCAACCACATATCACACTGCGAAGTTAGAGCAAGCAACTGTGATGGTGGTGTAGGGGAATTGTGGTCTTCAAGTACAGAGCTACATTCAGTATCTTCATTTAGGCTTGCTATTTCTTGAGAATCATGTGGAGAGGATGAAACTGTGTTCTCTATAAGAGTAGCGCGTCTCATACTAACCCACAGGCGTGACTGTCTCGTCATCATAAGCGATAGATGCAGGATACACAAGAACAATAGTTTGATGTAAGAACATGGTGTGATAGGCAGATGTAGTATGTACCAAAAACAGGAAGGCGTGTCATATTCACATGTATAATGTGTAAGTTAAGGAGATGCAATTTAACAAATTAGGAGCAATACAAGCTAGGCACCATATGCAACATGCAACCAGATATCACACTGCCATGTTAGAGCAAGCACCTGGGGTTCTGGAGTAGGGGAGATGAGATTCGGAACTTGCACTGCAGTAGGAGTAGCAGGAGAATCTGCAGAGATCATCTGTTTTGGTTGCTCCAGAGGACCACCATCATTTCGTGCCTTTGTCCTTTCAGATTTTGCCTTGTCAAGTAAACACACAAGAAAAAGGAATGAAATTCGCACTTCCAAATTCGTTGATGCATGATACTAACGAACACAACTTTTATGTATGGCAACCACATTGTAGGAGGATGGACTATGTCTGAAAAATGCTAAGGAGAAGGCATTTCAACAAATTGGAAGCAATGCAATCTAGACACGATATGAAAGATCCAACCAAAATCACTCTACCAAGTTAGATGTGTCTCATTATAGGTGGCACTTCAACAAATTAGAGGGAATACATGTTTGAAATGATATGCAAGATGCAACCAATATTACACTGTCAACTTGAAGGTGTATCGTTAGAAGTGATTGAGGAGGGATACACAAGAATAGTAGTTTGATGTAAGAACATGGTTAATAGAAAGATGTTGTATGTACCAAAAACAGGAAGGCATGTCATATTCACAGGTATAATGTGTTAACTAAGCAGATGCAATTTACCCTAATTAGAAGCATTACAAGGTAGACACCATATGCAACATGCAACCACATATCACACTGCCAAGTAAGAGCAAGCACCTGGGATGGTAGTGTGGGGGAATTGCGGTTATCAACTAGAGAGCTACGTTGACTATCTTCATTTAGCCTTGCTGTTTCTTGAGAATCATGTGGGGAGGATGACACTGCACTCTTTAAACGAGTAGCGCGTCTCATAGTAATCCACTGGGGTGACTGTCTCATCATAAGTTATTGACAAGGGATACAAAAGAGCATTAGTTTGATGTACGAGCATGGTTAATAGACATATGTAGTATGTATCAAAAACAAGAAGGCATGTCATTATCAAAGGTATAATGTGTAAAGTAAGCAGATGCAATTTGACCGAATTGGAAGCAATACAAGCTAGACACCGTATGCAACATGAAACCATATTTGACAGCGCGAAGTTAAAGCAAGCACCTGGGATGGTTGTGTGTGGCAATTTAGATCATCAACTACGGAGCTACATTTACTGTCTCCAACTGCTGACACCGCACCCTTTAGAGCGCTGAAACGCTTAGTGCTTATCTTCGAATTACACTGCAGCGACTTCTGTCTTTTCTTTTTTTTATTCATCAACACTGCGTTAGAGTCTGAAATACCCATGCATAAAAAAACAATAGTGTGAGTATGGGTGAAGTGTGTGCACAATTAATATAGTGTAAAGGTAGCAGATAGCAGGTCGGTGAGAAATAAATGAGGGGAGACATATGATAGCTCTACCACATGCATGGCACACTAAATTGCTACAGGATTCTATGAAAATAACAGTCAACTGAAAACAAATAGGCCAGTCCATTTTTTCTGCACCGTCCAATGTACAAACAACGGGCAGATCGCCTTCATCTATCTCCAGCCAATCAGTGTTGACGATCTTCCTCGAAACGCCAGCGACCACCGGCCCAGTCCCCTGCCTCCACCCTCCCCTCGACCTCACCGCATAGTCGTGCTTGGCACCGCCCCCCGGCCATCCATTCAAGCCCCGCCGACCTCAAGATCGGGTGCAATCAGCTCCTACGCCCCACACCCCTATGATAGACACCGATGTGCCGCTTCCGCGGCGAATATGCGGTCTAGGTGATCCGTGCACCTAAGCGGGTGCTGCTTCTTTTAATTGCGGTTCGACTAACCCTGAATTGAAATCCAGGCGGGCTACTGACCTCTAGATAATGTGAAATAGTAAAGGGAGGAAACCTTGTGCATTTAGTATCACGAAGAAGATGTAGTAAGAAGCGCTCAACTAGTTTCTTTCGTGGGATGAATACGGTGTGAGTAGAGACGTAAGATTTGCACGACTAAGGGAAGAGGAGTACCTCTTTCTACTGGCAGTGCTGTGTCCTCCTTCTATTTTTCTAATGATCTTCTTGTGGTTCGCTGGAAACGAGAAGTTGTCGAGGACGGTGGAGCCTTGGACGAACCCATGGCCAAGTTGTTGAGTGTGGTGCGGTGGCCGCCTATCGGCGGCGGGGAACCAGATCCGAGGTGGCGAACGACAGCGTAGCGGGAAAACCTCCAGTGCGGTGTACGGTTGCGACAGTGGAGCGGCAGCGGTGAGTCGCAGGGGCGTGGTCGAAGTGGTTCAGGTATGGCGCACGTCGGCGTCGGTGTCGTGGAGGCAGTTTTGCCTTGGCTTCAGCTGCTAAGTCCTTGAGGGCATTGCCGTTGCGGTTGCGTTGGATGACGACGTCGAGGTACCGGCTCCGGCGTGATGGAGGAGGGTGGCGGTGGATTGGGCTCTATGGGGTGGAGGACGGAGGAGGCTGGGGTTTCGCGGCTAGTGGAGAGGGCGTTTTGGCGCCCACGGAGTATGAATGGGGAAACAGAGGGAGGGGGAACTAAGGGGGAACAATGTTTCGGTTTGGGACGCGCTTGTTAGAAATTTGGGGAAAGTTACAAACTTTGCCCCCATCTAAAATTCCAGACATATTGCGGGGTTGGGGGTAGGACAGTAATTTCAGGTGTTTCAAATGTGGGCGGGATAAATTTCGGCCGAGCGCATGGGTGTTTAGGCGCCCACGGCGTATGAATGCTTCTCAGAAGCGGTTGAGACTGGCGTCTTGGTGAAGTTAAAAACCTACCCCGGTTTAGACCTCTGGACATCGGGCCGATAGGCTACATAGGCCAGAGTCAGGACAGTAATATCCTACCACCAAACATTAGTCTCGCGCGGTTTCGGGTGACCAGAGGCTTATTTGGCGCTTCATTCAATATTTGGGAGCAGAAGCATTAACGTTTTTGGTTCTCTTGAATTGAACTTTCAGGATTTGTCAAACTTCACAAATCTTTACTCTTGAAAATCCAAAAGCTACGATTATTTTGGAATGGATGGGGTACGTTTGAATATACATTGTACACGCATATATATTAACAAATATGCAAGTTACTTCAGTTCATGCATGGTTCCAGATATAATCTCCTGGGTTGCAAAAAAAAGTTAGACATGCATATGAATATATAGCATGTTCAAACGCACAACAAAGATTGATCCCCCCTTTTAGATCTGATTTACAAATGCCATTATCTCGGGTTCAAATAGATGAATGCACTTCCTATGAATTCGAATCTTCGAAACCCCCTTTATGTTGAATTTAACATGTATTCTATTTCATAGCTAGCAATTTGGAATGTATCCATGCAAGTGACAAATGAAAAAAGTGCTTCACACTAACAACATGAAGTGCACTAATTAATGTTTATATATGAATTGCAAAAGCAATCCATTGCCTGTATTTCAAACCGCTCTCACTCCATGGATCGATAATATGAAATAAACACATGCACATGCTAGAATTCAATAGAGTATGGGTGTCTGATAGACCAAATTTCGTCCATACGCAATTTGCAAAATTCATGATCTCATCCAAAAATAATAATGCCATTTATGTTTTAATTTAATGCGTAGAACCGCCTTTTACATGTAGATGCACTATGTCCCGGCCCATTCTCACAAACGCGCTATATCTCTCTCTATCTAACGCATAAGTGCACACACTTTATATGCATCGACATTTCTCTTTCACACATGCTCACAATCTCTCCCGGGGTGTTGGGGTGTCTCACGCACATGCTCTCTCTCTCTCTCTCACTCTCTCTCTCTCTCTCTCTCTCTCTCTCTCTCTCTCTCTCTCTCTGACTACTATGTACCACTCTTTTCACTAATCTCAGTTGGAAAACACTATTTCTCTCACATGCATATATACACATGCACGGTCTCTACTAGCCCTTTGTACGCACATATATGTGCCTATGTGTCTCCCGCACGCA